>NC_056734.1:885407214-885412214 GCF_019279795.1 Protopterus annectens
TGAGGTAAAAAAGGGAAATTGTCTTTTTTTCCCTTTTCTGAGCAGGCTTTGAGGTCTGTTAGTGTTGCAACGTTCCATTACCCACAATTCCATTCAGCTACAAGCATCTGCAACAACCTTTCACCTTTCAACTCATTTCATCACCAAAACAACTTGTGTGCCCCAGTGCATTACTGGGAATGGATCTAAATGGCTGAAATGCGTTGCGAGTACAATTTGTATCTAAAACTGCATTTTTTCTGAAGATAACACCTCAATATAGATGGTAATGTACTCAGACTGCTTGCTAAGCATATTAACTGCATTTTGTTTAGCAAAAGTAAGTGAACAGACTTTCAAATACTGATTTTCATTTTTGAAATTTGGGAAGTTAATTGCTGTTTATATAAATGTTCACTGTAAAGTTATTTCTTGTTTGTTTGTGTCTTTCGGCTTTTCCCGGTTAGGGGTCGCCACAGCGAAACTCTGGTCCGCTAATGATTGGTAGTGGATTTTTACATACCGGGTTACTAGCCCCGACACACAACCTTCAATGAAGGCACACCCCATTCATGTATTCCTCCACACAGAAGACGCTGTAGCTGAGAATCAAACGGGACAATGTCTTGCTATGAGGCGACAATGCTACCACAGCACCACCACCGCAGTCTGCAAAGTTATTTCTTGTAATGAAGGTAATTAACCATTTTAAACTGTTGATTTTTGTGAAGTATAATATCTGTTCCTCTCACCTGTATTACTAGGTGAAATCTTCCTATACTCATCTTATTATGTTTATATATTGCTGAGTTATATATTTAAAGAAGAGTTTGATTATTATAGTAGATAATAGCTGTATACATACATGTGTGTGTGTGTGTGTGTGTGTGTGTGTGTGTGTGTGTCTTTCAGCTTTTTCCAGTTAAGAATCGCCACCGGGAACTCCAGTCCGCTAATGATTGGCAGTAGATTTTTACGTGTTGAGTTGCCAGTCCTGATGCACAACCTTCAACGAAGGTACGCCCATTCATGCATGTCTCCATGCAGAAGATGCTCTAGCTGAGAATTGAACCGGACAGTGTCTTACTGTGAGGCGACAATGCTACCGCAGCACCACCACCATAGTAAAGTCACTTTTGATTGTGGTATTGTTCCTAATGCAGACTTGTTCTTTTGGTTAAATACCTCAATGCATGATAGGAAAAGTGAACTGCGTATTTTTCTTTAGGGCAAAGGAATAGAGTCTCCAAATATTATATAGCTGCTTTATTCTGTTAGATTATTTTATTTTTGCTGTATAGTTTAACAATGCCTTATATATAACAGAGGCAATAATACTAGAAGGACAGATATCTGTAACAATCATATATCAAAGAAGTGTTCTATAAACAGTATTATTTTGTTGCTAAAAGAGCTAGTAATAATATTCAATATTGTCTCTCATTCCTTCTCTTTGGTCTTTATAGATTTGGCTCATAAGACTATATCACATTATTTTATAGTTAGGCATTTCTTTGTATGTACAGATACACCTTCTGACTTGTTATAGCTATTAAAAAAAATAGACACATCGATGCTTCTTATGGCTTCGGTGATCTTGACCAAAGTCTTAAAGGTTGTCAGTAAAATTCCTAGTATATCTTGTTTACCATAAGGTTATCCAAAGTATTCTGTATATATTTACAAATATACTATATATGTTTACAATTTGGATAGATATTTACTCCTAGATCCTAAATATAGGTATAGGGAGGCTGCTACGCAGAGTAGATACATATGGTTGTGTACGTTTGGAAATTAGTAGGTAGCTTTGACATCTCTCTGCTCTGCAAGATCTTTACCCAAATTCAGTTTCAAATACCCTATGTTTTTAAAATATACATTTGCCCAATGTTACAGAGGAAACATCACTATCTTTTTATGTTGTTAATTGCTTATTCTGCTTTATTAACAACAATTAAGAATTATTTCTTAAACTATTAGAAACTATATCTTTAGATTTTTGGAACATTAAGGGGGTTTCAGACAAAAGTAAAAGAAAACTAGTCATGTATATGGTATACCAAACTAAATCAATGATAACCTTCCTTCAGGAATCTCACTTGATCACACAACATTGGGAAACAGAAAGGAAAAAGAAGTGGGTCAAACATATAGTTGCTGCTGGGCATAACTCTATTTCTAAAGGGGTTCCTATCATTATTAACAATTCATATCAGGGGAAAATGATTTCTATGAAAACTGACTAAAATTGTAGATGGGCTCTATTTACTTCTAAATAACATAGCATAGATAAAACTTTACTTTTTCTAAATATTTACAGTCCCTGCACTAACCAACAACTGTTTATATATGAACTGTTTAACTTGCTGACTGAATTTCTTAACCATCTTTATATAATTGGGGGAGACTGGAATGCATTACTTGACCCTGACAAAGATAGGTCCCACAAAGAAACCAAGCAAACACATTGTATAAGTATAACCCCCGATGAATTACAAAATAATTTCAGCTTATTTGATCCTTATGAGATATTCCAATATGACAAAACAATTTCTTCTTTTCCACATCACATAAATCTTGGTCAAGAATAGATGCCTTCCTAATATCACAATTTTTTCGGTCATCTAAGTTAAAGTATTGCATTTCACCTAGATCTATCTCAGACCATTCAAAACTCAGCCTATATATAAATCCTTTAAACCTCAAACAAAACATTCCTTACTTTAATAAGTGGATTTTAAACCCAAAAATTATGCAGAAACAAGAGGTAGCAAAAGAAATAATTTGCATACTCGCTCAATTAGATGAAGAACTTATAACCACTCCTATACACTATGATAAGTAATGGGAAGCTGCTAAAGCAGTTATTAGAGGTGTCATAATTCAACAATCTGCCTGGTTTAAAAAAAGTTACAATAGCACCAAAACCACACTAGAATCCCAGCTTGCATCAGCAGAATTGGAACTACAACACAAATATACAAGAGACTTAGAAGGAAAAATTATGGAATGGCAAAAACAACTACACAAACATTATTTAGAAAACTTAACTTTTTTAGAAAGTAGTCCTTATATCAGTATTCAGAATGGGCACAAACACCTTCAATTTTTTTTAGCCAGGCTAATAAAGATGAAAAATGGCCCACCAAGAATCAAAGAAATACACTATGAAGGATGCATAAACCAGGAAAACAAAGACATTTTAAATGTATTTGAGATCATCTATAAAAAGCTTTACAACATGCACCTCCCCCCTCAAATGTAAAATTTCAAGAGGTTGTTCAAAACCTAAACTTTCCACAAGTTACCCAAGAAGAGCAAAAATGTCTAGGGACATCACTTCACCTAAAAGAGATAAAAGACGCAATAAAAAATCTCAAACCAGGTAAATCTCCATGACCCTACAGATACACCTCTGAATTTTATAAAGTATTTTCAGAACCTTTTTCTAAAGTCCTACTTAAAGTATATAATTATATAATACAGCGTGGTATAACAGGCACATATATAAATAACTCCAAAACCATCCTTCTGCTCAAACCGAATTCTGACCTGATGGACCATACTAATTATAGGCCAATAGCCCTTATAAACAATGACTTTAAAATCCTAACACAAATTCTAGCTAACAGGTTGAAGAATATACTTCCCTCCATTATACCTCATAATCAGCTGGGCTTCATGGTAAATAGGCAAACTTGTGACAATACTCTGTTAATGGACACAGCTATTAGATTAATTAAATCAGATAAACATCCTAAATATGTTATTACAGCAGATGCTAGCAAAGCTTTTGACAGAGTTAATTTACGCTTTCTATTTAATGTAATGCCTCTATTTGGATTTCCACAAGAATTTATTAATAAAGTTAAGGTTATATATCAGATGGCTTCTACTTCCATACAGATTAACAATAATAGAACCATACTTATTCCCATCTCAAATGGCACAAGACAGGGCTGTACACTCTCACCCTACCATTTTAATTTATATCCCGAACCTCTACTCCTCTTTATTTCACAAAAATCTTTCCTACACATTCCAAGAATATTAAGTACTAAACTTATCTATTCAGCCTTTGCTGGTGATTTAAATATATACCTACAACTCCCCACAACCGACCTTCCTAAGATACTGAAAGCCATTGATAATTTCTCAGAGATTTCTAATTACAAATGAAACCCTAACAAATCTCATATTTTCCCCCTAAATCCTATTGGTCATATGGACTATTACCTCCCTGAGAGCGAGATTAAGCTAACCTAGCCAGACCTGTGGCAGGTCCAGTCCCTATGTCTGCGGCTGGAGAGGGTGAACTGTACACCCTGCCATATATGGTCCGCAGCTGTCCAAAAAACAGCACTGGTGTGATTGTGTGCAGGCAGTAACACACACACACACACACACACATACACACACACACACACACACACACACACACACACACACACACACACACACACACATCACAATCAGGAAAGAGATCATCTCTACACACATGCACCAAACATGCATAGGCCATATCATTCCTACACCCCAAACACACACCCATAATGTCAACCGAATGGTACAGCCTAGGGCACTGACAAACATACACAACATCCTCTGCATATGAAGAAACCTGTGCCAGACATGCAATTATGGGTCTGATGCACAGGTGAACATACTAAATCGTAGCTATGTAATATCCAGTGCCCACATTTAACTCCAAATTCAGTATATATGCACAGCTGTTGCCGTAAAAGAAAAAGACAGCTATGGACCTTCCCTACATGCATCATGCACATCCCTAGCTATTATTTCATAATGTTTTACACTCTTTGTGCCCCCTTTTTCACCACTTTCTTCTCACCACTTTTTTATTTTCTTTTAAAGAAATTCTCCATATATACATGCAGGATGTACATTGTATCCCTAGTTTTGGTCCATTGCTCCCCCCCCCCTGCCCATCTGTAGCCTTTCTCCAGATCTGTTGCACTTAGTGGTGGGGAGGTATGCTTCTGGGTATGACTCCAGTG
>NC_056734.1:885417214-885434714 GCF_019279795.1 Protopterus annectens
TTAGGTCCCTCTGATATACAACTGGGACACCAGCCTGTAGCTGGTGAGTATAATGTTGGTTTGATCAGGTTTGCCAATACACAGGCGATGTTAAGGCCATGATGATTACTATGTACACATTTAACAGACCTACATATTATGCATGTTGTACATGTTCATTGTTGTTGGTGTTAACTGCGCTGTATCACAGTGGTCACCATGGTGGCATACCTGCAGGGTATGTAACATTCCTGCAGTATACCTCACAACCTGTCAGTGCAAGATGTGTGGGCAGAGATAAACAAAATGGTGGGAAAAATGGCATACAGTAGGGACATGTATGAAACATTACCCTTATACAGTGAATACAACAGTGTGTATACCACTATTACAATGGCAACTGTTCCAAAAATATACAAAGTCAGCCACAATAACATATTCCACACATTTTGCAACCTGTAATGTGGTCCTAACATGATCAATGAATGTGTAATATAGAATTCCATGTTGGGACATAAATATGGGTTATACAAACCTTACAAAACACTGGTAGCATATGTGTGCACACACTTCAAAGGACATATTGTGGAGGCAGCTTGTCATGTACTGACAGCATTCAGTCTTCTTGAGTACACACCTGCCATCAAGTACAGGGCCACAATGTCATACCAAGTAATGGTCTGCTGTCCAAGATGTATGTCCATGACATTTTCCCAGTAACCTACAACAGTGGCAGCCATGACTTCCACACATCTTACAAAGCATGAAATGGCTCCCATATCTGAAAGGTAGGAGTCAGGAGTGGGAAAAGTAACCTTATCTCACTTTTGCATATACCATGGCAAACAGTGCAGACAGTGATCTAGAGGAGTATTAAATATAGGACAACAATGATGTAGAAGATGAACAGATGCCCATCCAAAACAGATGACAAAACATGTTGCAAACAGGTCATGGAGGCTGGCCAGAGACATGCAGCAAGACTGATGGAGTTGTGGGAATGTCTAGCAAGTACTGTCTATGTAGTACCTGTGTCAAGAATCAGCAGAATTCTGCATAAATGTGGCCTATGGGTTAGGGTAATCAGATGGATTTGTTACACATGAAACATCATCCATGGATCTGTACAGATAGCATAAGCATAACATCAAGTCTTCCAAAGGCATATGTTGCAATGTGTAATGTTGTCATGAGACCAAGGCTCAAACCTACAGACAATATTCATAGAGATATGTGTGGTACACAAGCAACACCTCACTCCACCTCAGGGCCACCATCCCCAACTTTTAGCTTACTGGTGCCAGTGTACACCTCTAGAGTTGCTGTTCATTAGCTGGGACAAGGCTGGTAGACATGGTGTGTGGAATTTTGAACACTGCAAAATAACACTCATGTGTGGCCCACAGTTGTCAGCCATCTGCAGTAAGACTGAGGATGGGGAGGGGTGTCAGCTTCAAACACAACAGTGAACTGAAGCATACATACAAAGCTAGCTAAGAATAGCTGTATCTGAACACAGTCAATGTTATGAATTGTGCCAGACATAACCCAGACTCTACAACAATAGTGAAGCCACTGCATGACCTCCAAGGGCTGTGCACATGAGCTGACCTTGCAATCTGGTAGAGTTGGGGACCTTTGTAGGTCAGACAGACCAAATAATGCCAAGTAAAGATGGGCCATGCTAGTATACACTTTCCAGGAATAATGACTGTTGTAGGTCACTTAACAGGTGCTTCAACAAATCATTGTTTTAAGGGTGTGCACACTTATGCAACTCAAATATTGTATGCATCTCATGCAGCATCTCCATGACTAACACATTTGTTTGATACTGCATTGGATTGCACAGGTCATATTTCACTTAGGTGTGTGAAATGCTATCAAATGCAGTAGTGTGGCCCCATTGCATATCATAGAAGAGGCTGGCATGTAAACAGAGGTGTGTACACTCCTCATATCCACATTAAGCTTTGAAGGTTGTCGGTGTAACTGGGTTTTATGGCACATACATGCACTGCTGATGATGAGGTCTGCAAATAAGAGGTCAGGCATTAATTAATTAGTGACATCAGACCTCATGTCATCCCAGTTATGTGTGAGACAAAAACATAGGGGCTGTGAGAAACAGAGCAAACATTACTGCCAGACATCTACACATTCAGTAATGGTCTGTACACTTGTGAGGTATGGTGCACAGCACATGCAAGTGTGCCGTACAGGTGCACAGCAATAATGTGTACATGGATGCAATGTTTTCCAGGAGAAGGGGCATCAAATGCTAACACAACTAATGCATCACAGAGATGTATATTGTCGGTAACGATGATTACAAATGTCTGCAGTGCATGCTATTGAGTTCCATATGTCATGCATGTCAACTGTCAGGTAATGAAAGGTCTGTGTAATATCTTTGTGCCACATCACCTGTAAGTGTGTGTGTGTGTGTGTGTGTGTGTGTGTGTGTGTGTGTGTGTGTGTGTGTGTGTGTGTGTGTCTGTGTATGTGTACAGAAGTAAACCATAATGTACAGGTCTTAATTTAGATGTCTTGTATTCCCATCACTGGTGGCAAGGTGGGTCAGGGTCCCTCCTGCAGGCTAACTGATGTTAGTGTCTATACAGACTCTAACAATGATGATAGGCATAGTGAGGCACAGGTAGGGTTGTCAGGAGCTGCATCTGTGCCATTGGTTGGCCATCCCTCTTTTATCCACCCCATCCCTGCACACAGTCACAATGCCCACACATACCTCATCACCAGTGGCCATAGATGAGGGCCAATCTGCGGGTGGTGTAATGGGACAGGAACGTGTGGTGACTATGGCAAGTGTGTCTGTACACAGCAGCCATAGCCAGATGACTGATGGGATCCCACACAGGCAGATGGACATGGGTGCTCATAGGAGGGCTGCTGGTCATCATGCCCCTGGCAGAAGTACTACAGCAGGTGTCACCAGACACATGTTTTGGCCCAGCATGGAGGCACAGGCATGTATGGAACATAACATCAGAGATGGTCTGAGGCTCCAGTGGGCTACTCTTCCTGCTGTACATGATTACATCGGTGATCATGCAGATGCCCACCGTTATTTTGCAGGGTTCATGGCTAGACGGTTGGGTGAGATGGTGGGAATCCTCAAATGTGTGGTGGCTGTAGTAGAGCATGTGAGGGAGTAGGTCATCAGCCACATGGACGTAGGTCAGCAACAACAGCAGGTGGAGGTCTACGTGGACGTGTGACATCTCACTCCTGTTCCCGTAGTGGCAATGATAGCAGCATCACTACAGGGGGGTGCTGTCCACACCACAATGCAGCAGGCCATGTGCACATGTTTCTGGCTGGTCCAAACAGGGATATAGATTCGGCAGACAAATGTCATCATCAGGGAAGAATACCATAGCTTGGCTTCTGCCTGATGGTGCCCATGCAACTCCTGACAGGTGCAGTTCCTGTGTCCATGGCCAGACACAATGAACTATACATCCTGCCATGTACAGTACACAGCTATCCAACATACACCTTTATAGGGCAGCTTCATGACAGAACAGTGTGAATCCATACACACACACATCACCATTACAGCTAGGGCACCTACATACCTACTCACACCATGTCTGCACAGGCCATTTAATGAACAAACCCCTAACCTACACACATGATGTCAACCAAATGGCTCAGCATAGGCCTCTGGCATACCCACACCACACTCTGTGCATAAGATGATACCTGTACCACATCCCTGTCATCCATGCCATCAATGCAGGGACATGTTAATATGGTTCTGATGCACAGGGTGTATGTACGAGAGTTGAGCAATGTAATACTGTTCAAAATGTTGTCATCTGGAGTGTTGCATGCTTACACATCAGAGTGTGTAGCTGTCAAGCCATGATGAATTATTGCTGTTATTAACACTGACTGAATGCTGTCTCCATAATGTATTCTGTTTGTGTTATAGGTGTCTGTGTGTCAGGCAGATATTGGTCTGCTGTCCTTTCCTACAGGGGGTTGTGGCACTGTGGTAACATATTGGCTGTGTCATATCCTGGGTACAGCTGAACACAAGTGAAAGGTCTGTATAACAATTACTTCATGTGCCATATGGCTGATAGGTCTGAGGGGTTTATACAGGTGAGTGCATTGTGGCTGATGTAAGCAGCTCTTCTACTGTGGACAATGGTAAGTGTACTGGGAGGCACACACCAAATATTTGTGAATAACATACACACATGCTTTTGGATTGATGTGATACACAGAGAATATTGTTCACATGGATGTACTTCATCATGCAGAGAACTCATGTTGGCATTTGTAATTCCACCAAGACAAAATTGCCAGAATATCACATCAGTAAATAATCAGTCCACCAAATTTAATTTCATTGGAAATGGTACTGGCAGGGCATATGTCCTTTTTGCCAATGTACTGCATTCCTGGAGTTGGTATACATAGTTGTGCAGGTGTGGGGGGTACAGCCCCCATGCTGGAGTGTGTGGAGTGGTGTAGAACCACACATAGTGTGATAAACAACTGCTTAACCTCTTAACATAAAATGGACAGTATAACAGCACACTAAGTGGGAGCATATGCACAATACCCACAATGTGGGTGGCTGTGCCCACAACAACCCCACCCAGCTATGTATACCAACTCTAGTATCATTGTACAGCTGTACAGTGGGTAAAAGGGCATTTACACATCCACTAATATTTTTGATGGAATGATTTTCCACAAGATGATTGCTTTGCAATGTTAACATTTGCCAGTTAGTTCTCGGACAGATGATTTCCTGGGAAATATATTTTCTGTAAAATGAAGTAGATCCTTTCACATTTACCAACACTTACTTGGCAACACTGAGATTAGAACCCCTACATAGATACTTATTGCTGCTAATGTGTTTTGCCTTACTTGCACACACCACAGAGCTTGTAGGATGAGATGTGTCCCAAGCTTCCTGTAAAGTGAACAACATCACCAGGCCTTGGACAGTATGGTAGTGGGGGATTTACTGGGAGTTAATGGACAACACATATTATAATATGCTGTCATATACCCACTGACAAACACATACAGTCATAGACACATTTGACAGACCTGTGTTTAGCAGTTCTGATTACCTTGTCAGTGAGTCCATACTGTTACAGAGTTTGTGACCCCAGCACATGCATCACTGGGCAGAAGAGTGTCATCAGTTACCTGTATGATTGCTGGTCACAGCAATCCTCATACAGTGGACCTTGGGACATGTACTGGGGGTACCATGACGTAATGACAGTATACCCAGCAGACCCACCCCTCATTGGACATTGTACTCACTGAAATCCATGATAATGCTCTGACATACCCACAATCACACATTGACTAGGACTGCAATACAAACCCTTGTCTATCTAATTGTTGCTGCTACATGGATATGCATTTATTGCACATGCGACAGAGATAGTAGGCTGAAGGTTTTGTCATGGCTCTCCTAATCTCAGCAACATCACCATCCCTTATAATGTATGGCAAGGTTTAGTGTATTTGGAGTATGTGGCCTAGGAATGCTGTCTTCTTCAAATATACACATTCACACACAATTGCACTCACATACACACACGCATGCACACACTCACACACACACATGCGCACACGCGCACATGCGCACACGTGCACACGCACACATGCACACACGCATATACTCACATTTGCCAGGACTCAGAGGGTAACCCACACCTATCTACCCATTTGTAAAACACCCAAACACTGTTATACCCAGTAATGCACACAAACACATTTGTCAGTACTGAGGTGCATAGGCGCAGGTGTTCCTAGCTGTGTGCCAGGCTATTATCCAAGGAGAGACGAGAAGAGTAGGGCATGTGCATACACTGGTATCATGGCACCTGATATTTGTCAGCAGGCCATCTATCAACTGATACCACTTGAGTGATCCCCAGTGAGACAGTTATATTCAGCATCCACTCATCTGGTTTTCTCTTGAAGAGGGCCATTGAGGGGCTCCACTTGACATGTATGCAACACATACTGCATAACATGTATAGTGTCTTGGTTGGGACCTGTGCCCAAACATGTTCTGTTGACTGTGGTAGTCTGGTTGAGGTATCCATGGAATGTGGTGCATACAGACTGGGGTTTGCTAGCTGTGGCATGCATAACCCAGCTGGGCAGACATGTCAGTGTCAGTCAGAGATTGCCTGTAAGCAGAAAAAGATGAATGCCTGAAATCTGCACATCTGTAAAGAGGACAAACAGACAGTAGATAGGCAACAGGTTATGCATTAGGATGAATATTTTGACAGATAGACATCTGAGACTGATAGATATGCCATTACAGCATTACAGCAGTCCTCAATGACATGTGCATAAAAACATGGTAGTCTACAGTTACTATCAACATAGCAGATCAATATCCACTAGGAGATACATAAACACATACAGCTCATCAATATCCACTAGGAGATACATAAACACATACAGTACAGCTCAAACACCAACAACACAATAGTCAGTACTCAGAGTCCAACTTTGCATGTAGGGGTGTATGGTTCCAGTACTACAATCTGCAATCTACTCTTACTTGGAAAAGCACTGTTAAAAGTAGTAACATAATGATTCCATACATGCAAGTGTGCCTGCATATAATCTAGGATAGTAACCAAGTATGAAACACATACACAGAGAAAGGATTGTGGTACTACACATGTATACTCAGGTGTCCCATACAGTTTACTCACACCCTTTGCTACTGTAAAGACAGCACATAGAAGCATGTTATGTAAATGGACTTAAATACAGTTATTAAATATTTCATTACCCTGCTATTTGATCAGAATGGAAAGTGATCACTGGTTACCAAGGCTGGGCTATGCATACCAGGTGTAAGCATTGCTTAAATGTAATTGCTAAGTGGATTTGTGCACTGTTAAGTGAAGCCTACACCGTGTAAGTGCATATTGTTTTAACCATACGTTAGCAGTGCTTAGCTTCACACAAAACTGCACAAACCTGCTTAAAGCCTCTTTAAAGTGCCTTAATCACCCTGTCTCCTTCAGCCCTTGTTCTGCCCAGAAACAAAATAAATAGCCCATGCAGATCTTGAACCCTGCACACTATACTCACAGCACTTAACCACTAAGCCATCTAAGCTGCAAGAGTGTTTGTTGCTTTTTCAAATATATCATTCAGTACACATACTGAATAGTGTTGAACAACTGCTTTGACCACTATAATTGTTTACTACTTGTAAGTGAAAATACTGTTGAATCAGTCATGTTCTCATATGTAAATATACACATATAGGATTAATATGGTGGGAAACATCTGAAAAGGTTTTTACAACACTCATGTTTACACATAAAAGGATATGGATATATATATATATATATATATATATATATATATATATATATATATATATATATATATTATATGCATATACATACACACACACACACACACACACACACACACACACACACACACATATATATATATATATATATATATATATATATGTATGTATATATATATATATATATATATATATATATATAGATATATAGATATAGATATATATACGCATATATAACATATGCCCATGACATGTAGTGGAGTCATACCTCAGCGCCATAACTGTCAACCTCTTAAGTGCAAAGGAACATAATGTATGTATTGCCGTTATAAATGTAGAATGTTTCTACTGTGTGACAGGGGTTGTGTCAAACCACATGTTGTGAAAGAAGACTCTTCTGAAACTGACATGTACACCAGCAGTTACTGACAGGCAGCATAAAATCATCATAGTGAAGTACCACATAAATCAAAGTAATGATCCTGTGGAATACAGAAGAAATATGAGCAATAAACATGGACAGTCTGAAACAATCTGGTCAGTCATGAGGTATACAAAGAACTCCTTAGTGCAAGAAATGTGGAACAAGCCTGACAAAGGGGATGTTTAAACCTATGAGAATGGAGATATATCACAAATACTGTAGTAAATAAGCTCACACAGTTTATGCATTCACACCCTCCTGTCTGTTCTAACACATATTAAGTGGAGGAGCAGTGGTCCCAAGACCACATACTTCCCACCAGTTAGTGAAATACATTTTCACAGCAGCCCACTGCTTTGTCAGAAATATGCAACATGTATGGTGCCCAGGAAACAGTACATCTGACAAATATCTGGACATAACATCACACTAGGGTACAAACACTGAGCTGCTAGGCATATCACCAACCACTGTCTACACTACAGGCAGACTACCACAACACTAACCCAATTTACCTATGGGGAAATACACATGTAATTGGAAATGTAGCAGGCACTACAGGCATGTAACAGCATGGAGTAACAGACACCAGTGTGAAAGTGCATACCCACAACCAATCTCAACTCAGTCACTGTCACATAATGGTAAGTCTAAGCAATAGTACAGTATATGTACGGTATGAACAAAAGCCATCATCATGTTTGCCACTCACACACACTAACCCTACATATACTGGCCCACTTCACAGTGTAGTCTGATGCCTGACTGTGGTATGGGACATGTCTCAGTCTGGCCCTACAAACATATAGGCTGATAGGGTATCAGAAAGTGGAGCAGCATGCAACGTTACATAGAACAGGACCAAGAACTCTGAGATCTACCCCAGTCTGTACACAGGCCAAATAACATATTGACAATACACTGCTACATAATGCAGACACTCTGTCAGAAATCACCATAAGTATACAAACCTCAGTACTGTACAGGCTACAACAGAATATCCAGGTTTTGTCCTCAAATATTAGGCCTGCTATACATTACATGCCTGGCAGTCTGATATATCACTGGCTTGATATCAGGAATTATGTCAGTAAATGATATATTGTACATATCCACCTCTCACTGCATGAGATATGAACAAAGGGTACAGACTTGGATGTCAGAGGCACAAACACAGGACCAATATTGACCTATTGCAGTTATAAACTGAGAACATTGCTGTTGTAACAGGGTTTGTACTAACATATCCCTTCTGAGGGATAAGAAGTGAGTAACACACACGGATGTTACCATTTACTGACTACAAACATCATAGTATGCTACTGGATTTATAAAGACAGAAAATGTGTGAGTAACATACCAAATCTGAGACTCCAAAGTCTGGCCAATCTGCAAATAGCCATACAGGTGAATGCTTTCTCAACCACATAACACTGTCATGCCAGACTTTAAATAATGCAAAACAGCCATATCCACACAAGCCCTGTTAAACCAACATTAGTTCAAATTTAGAACAGCAATACTTACATTCTGTCCCCATGTCTGGAACATCCCCCTCCAGTTTGTTGGCCTGTCTCCACAGTGTTTGTTGTAAGAAGTCTTACCAACTACCCTCTGTGATTCTGTTTGTCAGACACCCACATGAAGTTCTACTCACAATGAAGGAAAAGGGCCAGCACCCACTTGCAGTGCTTAGTTATAGGAGCGTATTTCCATGCAATCGGCTATAGGAATGATACCACAGCTGTTCCACATGCAATTAGCAAGTGGGGGACTCCAATTCATGGAAAAAGCCATTAGCTGATCATGAGCATTACCTACCAAAGTCAATCTTCTCCCTATGCAAAACAGATGCATTTTTCTACATCTAACAGAGAGGGTGGGGGAGCGAGACAGACAGAGAGAATGAAAGAAAGGAAGATAGAAAGAGCCAAGCATGTTTGTGTATGATCTGTGGGTGGAGAGAGGTCTCTGGGTATTATAATGGTTGCCTATATATACATATATGGTGGTGGATTGTCTATAAAAACATCTACGGTGTTTGACAACTGTTGGCCTTGTAATGTGACATTGGGATATATATGGGTCCTCCGTATGAAAATGTAACAAAACCCTCGCTGCAATGGATCCTGTTATTACACAATCACACCAACCCCCACACAGAACACTGATGAGACACACACAACCCTGGTCGGGACTGAGTTTCAACCCCCTTCCTAATTATATACTGCTACTACAGTGTTATACATTTATCACATGAGCCAAGGAGCTTATATGTTGGATAGTTGTCTAAAGGTATCTTTGAAGGTGAGTGACATCAGCAGTAGGGCTGAAGGAGGAGTATGGGAACTATAGTGTGTATGTCCACAAAATCCAGTGTCATCAAAGGCACACACACTCTCACAGTTACCAGTAACAGGATTAGAACCCCTACCTAAGTAGCTTGCTACACTATGGTATTATGCAGTTATCACATGTGCCACAGAGATTATATGCTAAAGAGCTGTTCAAATGTATCTTTGAAGGTGAGTGATATCAGCAGCAGGGCTAATGGATGGGGTATGGGAAGTGTAGTAATTGTGAATGTCTACAAAATCAGGTATCATCAAAGGCACATACACATTTTCACAGTTGTCAGAACCAGGATTAGAACTTCTACCTAACTAGTTTGCTATAGTATGTTATTATGCAGTTATCACACGTGACACAGAGCTTATATGTCAGAGAGCTGTCCAAAGGTATCTTTGAAGGTGAGTGACATCAGCAGTAGGACTAAAGGAGGGGTATGGGAAGTACAGTAAGTGTAAATGTCCATAAAATCAGGTGTCATCAAAGACACACATTTTCACTGTTCCCTTGATCGGGATTAGAACTCCTACTTAACTAGTTTGCTACACTACTGTATTATGCAGTTATCACATGTGCCACAGAGCTTATATGTTAAAGAGCTGTCTAAATGTATCTTTGAATGTGAGTGACATCAGCAGCAGGGCTAATGGATGGGGTATGGGAAGTGTAGTAAGTGTGAATGTCTACAAAGTCAGGTATCATCAAAGACACACACACATACACACATTTTTCACAATTGCCAGGACCAGGATTAGAACTCCTATCTAACTAGTGTGTTACAGTATGGTATTACGCAGTTATCACATGTGCCACAGAGCCTATATGTGGGAGAGCTGTCCAAAGGTGCATAAAGTGTGAATGTCCACAAAATCAAGTGTCATTAAAGACAATACACTCTCACACACAAACGCACACATTTTCACAGTTACCAGGATTGGAACTTCTACCTAACTAGTTTGCTACACTATGGTATTACGCACTTATTGCACGTGCTACAAAGGTTATATGTTGGAGTGTTGTCCAAAGGTATCTTTGAAGGTGAGTGACATCAGTAGCAGGGCTAAAGGAGGGGTATGGGAAATGTAGTAAGTGTGTATATCCACAAAATCAGGTATCTCCAAAGACATACACACTCTCACACACATTTTTACAGTTGCCAGGAGCAGGATTAGAATTCCTACCTAACTAGTTTGTTACAGTATGGAATTACGCAGTTATCACATGTGCCACAGAGCTTATATGTGGAAGGTCTCTCCAAAGGTATCTTTGAAGGTGAGTGACATCAGCAGCAAGGCTAAAGGAGGGGTATGGGAAGTGCAGTAAGTGTGAATGTCCACAAAATCAGGTGTCATCTTTCTTTGTTCTTCATTGCCATTTCCTGTGGGCATTTTATAGAAAGTTCCAGAGCTTCTTCTCCAATATGCATGACATGATGTCTGACAAGTGAGGAAAATGTGTGATACATGATAAAACTTGAATCTACAAATGCCTGTATTATCTGAAGATTATATTGCATTATCAAATCATGCTTCGAAGTATCATTGTTTAGTATGATATAGAGCATTATCTTTATAGAATATAGGGTAATTTAGAATCAAAATAGATAATGTAACTCATGATGTGTTGAAAGCTAAGCTAATCAATATATGCACACTGTAAGAATGGATGCCTTGAAAAAGTATGGTTGTGTAAGTAAACTTATTTAACAGCAGATACTCAAATGGTCACTGCTGCAGTAGTCTATAGTCTATATTGGTTATACCCTGCTATGCATATAACAGGTGGAAAGCTCCCAAAGCTTCACAACACCTTCTACAGAGCAAACAAATTAATGAACTCAAGCTGAGATAACTAAAAAGAAAAGCTTGAGTCCCAAGCCCTTCAGAGCTTTCATGCCTAGGGCAAGGGAGGCTAAAACCCCACAGTACAATTTTAGGAAAACAAATACACACACACACACACACACACATATATGTGTGTGTGTGTGTGTGTGTGTGTGTGTGTGTGTGTGTGTGTGTGTGTGTGTGTGTGTGTGTGTGTGTCACCTTCATAATGTTGATGGCCACAATGGTGAATGTGCTTAATGCCGAACCATTTCACTGAAACCCATACCACCTCAGAATGCCGAAAAACATCGAAACTTGAAATGTCTGACCGCACCACACCTACAAACAAGTGCTAACATGGCTCAAAAATGTGGCAAGATTTGGAGGTTTGGAATATTGGGGTTTGAGGTTTTGTGAAGGCGCAATTTGCGGAAGTGGGTTTGCCATTGTGGCTATCAACATTATGGAGGTAAACCTATAGATAGATAGATAGATAGATAGATAGCTAGATAGATAGATAGATAGATAGATAGATAGATAGATTTAGATATATAGAAATTAATACATATTTATCTACTAGTGTTAGTCAATTCATGGAAATGCTGACATGCTTTACATTGATGCGCTTACATTGACAAATACGTCAGCACACTACTGAGCATGTTCCAAGGCTAATCCTCAGAGCATTCAAAGAACAGAACAGTGTTTTTTTGCAGGGGGAAGCCCGCCTGCACCCTGCCACATTCCCTGGTAATTATTTATATATATATATATATATATATATATATATATATATATATATATATATATATGTGTGTGTGTGTGTGTGTGTGTGTGTGTGTGTGTGTGGGTGTATATGCATACACTTACCTTGGGGACTGTCAATCCTCACAAAATTATTGACTAATTGCACGTCAACCAATGTGGGTTGAAAATACACATTTCTACCACCCAAATTTTTGATTTATGCCAGAACACCTATCCTCACCCAGGTAATAAATGTATACAAAAATAAGAGGGATGCAGGGATGGAGCAGATACTGCAGCAGTAATCAAACATATACAGTTATGATAAGCTGAATCACACAACTGTACTATGTTCATCATAAAGATCACTGCTGCAGGCTGCAGTAGCCTTAGCTATATAGGTAGATTACAATAGTTTAGCGTAACTGGGAGGATGAAGGATGAGAGTCCAGCAGCCCCTGGAGAAAGGTCTTAACAAAGCCTGGCCTAGACCTGGAGATGGTATTTAAGTTATAGTACTTTGTAAAAGTATGCACAAAGGACCACATGATGCTTGTAGAAAACTTCTGGAATCAAACTATTTACAAAAAAGCCATAGATTAAGCCAGCACCCTTGGAGAATAAGCCTCGACTCTACCTGGAATTGTCTGGTCATGGCAGATATAACAAAATGTATGAGACAACCACTTATAAAAAGAGTCAGTTTTGACATGGGTTGACCTTTTTTCTTACCTTCATACAATAAATGAACAACTGATTAGAGTTCTTAAATAAGTTTCTTCTGCCAGGATAGTATCCAAGTTATTATGAACATCCAAGGTATGGACTATGCTTTCTCCTCTGTTTTTAGGTTTTCTGGGTATACAGGGAGATGGTAGCTTGGCTTAAATTAAACTCTGGTACTACTTCAAGCATATGTGAATGACTAGTTCTCAAAGAAACCCTATATTTGTGGAAAATGAGATGAGGCTGACCTACCATTAGAAGTTACAACTCAGATAGTTTTCTTGCAGGGGTCAGAGTAAACAGTAAGGTTGTCTTCCATGTTACAAACTTCAAGTCAGACTGATGAGATAGCTCAAATGGTGCAAGAGCTAGTTTTTCCAATACAAAATTAAGATTCCAAGGGGAGCTACCTGTTTCCTAGGAGGTGTAATTTGTAACGTAATCCCCCTTTCAAAAACATTTTACATGAGATTGAATTGAAGGAGATAAAACCATGAAATGACCAACAAATTAACCTTCATGGTGGAGGAAGATGGGCCAGAAGATAATAACTCATGCAAATGATATAGAACAGAAGAAGCACTCACCTTAAAAGTGGTGCTGGTTCTTTTTTGGTACAATCTAGAAAATATTTTCCATTTGCTGTTATATGGTTTTCTAGTAGCAATATTTCTTGCCTCCTTTAATACCTGTTGCACCTCCTCAATACATAGTTGTCTCAAAGGTATTAAGATTATATGATCCAAGAAGTCAGTTGCAGTTGTTTTGGGTTGGATGTATCAAACACCACTAAACTTGTGTATATAAGTCCAATCTGTAAGGAAGCTTATGGTAATTGCACATGTTAATTTTCCAAAGCAGGGAGAACAATTACTGCCTGAGCCAGATGGGAGTCACTCCAATAATCTTTCAAGAGTCCTTCTGACTCATCAGAATGACCCTGGATATTAGTAGAAAGGGCGGAAAAACATACTGGAATATTTCTATCCAAGGAAATCAAAGCCTAACTGTCTTCTAGGTCTTCTTGCATTGACTACTGGAGCAGACTTTTGCCAAATGATTGTTGCGAGTGGAGGTGAAAATATTTGTTTGATGTGATCTCCATACTGGATCAATTCAAGAAATACCCGCAATTCAGTTTCCATTCATAGCGGTCTGGCCTGGACCTGCTCAGCTTCTCTGCAATGCAAATTTGCTCTGACCGGATGTAAGATGCCTGTAGAGTGAGAATTTGCTTTGAATCTATATCCCAGGATACCATGGCTAATCGGCACAGGAGGTAGTGTCTAGTTCCCTTATTTGTTTATACCACATCACTGTGCTGTTGTCTGTAAACGCTTGAAATGATCTTGAGCGCCATGAATAACTGACACTGTTGAAATAATTTGTAAGTGCCAACATATCTTTTATGTTTGTGTGCTTTGCTCTGTCTTTTCTGTCCCAAAGACTCCACACGTTTATCCCCATAGACACTGCTCCACAAGCAAAGTCTGAGGCATCTGCTGTGGCTTACTCTGCTTGAACTGGGAGGGAAATGGAAGACCTGAATTTTGATGGATTTGGTCTCTCTACCACTGATTAATCCCATTTCATAAAACCTAAAACTGGAATCTGGAAAGTCAGGGAATGTTGATGTTGTGACAATACAGATTTTAGATGCAATTGGATTTTCCACTTGTGGAGTCCTGCTAGAGGAATCATGAGAATCAAAGAAGTCATGAGACCCAAGATCGTGAGCAATTCCATTACTGAATCCATAGCTGAATGGAAAAACTCAGGAATAGATCTAGAAACAGCTATGCTTTTTTTCCTGTGAAAGAAACATTTTTTGAACTGATGTATGTAAGGAAATACCCCAGGAAAAAAACTCCTGTGAGAAGGAGTCAAACAAGACCTTTATATGTTATTCTAGAATCCCGGTCTGTGTTGATGATCTTTCACCAATATGAGAGATCTTGACATTTTGAAAAAGATTCTCCAATGATAAACAAGTCATCTAAATAAAGAAAATGTGAATACCTTGTATTTTTTGATAGGCTATCACATGAGCTAGGCACTTTGTAAATACCTTTTTTAGCAGTGGATAGACCAAAGTGTAATGCAGAGAACTGATAGTATGATTCAGTCACAGAAAGCCTTAATAAATGTCTGAAATGCCCCTAAGAATTTGATCCAGTTGTTTGAGATTTGGGAACATATGTGGACCTGACATTCGACCAATATGTGTCCATTGTCATAAGAAAGTACCTCTACATTGCGCAGCTTATACACAAAGAGGTTGTCTCTACATAAGGGATGTCATTGTCCCCATTTACTCTGTCTTCATTAGGCTGAACATTGAGTATAAAGGCTACTTTAGCATGTGTCTGTCAAAACAAGTGCACAACTGGCATGCCCACGGAGATACCTTTACTAAAAGGATACAAGGCCTAAACAATATGACCTACATGGACTAACTCAAAGCCCTGTCACTCTACTCGGTATCCTACAGACTGATAAGTGGTGACCTGTGTCTGACATACAAAGCATACTCTGACTTAGTACTGATGGATTTACTGCACTTCAGCAACTCAAATAGCATTAGAAATACTTGGTTTAGGAATCTAAGCCTTTTCGGCAACACCAACAAAATGGTTTGGAGAGAAGGTATAAAACACAGAAGATAGTTTTGCTCTGGATCAAATTCCATCTACATTAAACAAAGCTCATTCCTGTCCATATTCATGTGCAACTAGGATCTATAATTAGGAAACAGAAAATCTGCCATGGTACTAACCCCCCACTACTACTAATGGGCAGAGGCAGACCCTAAATGCTTTATCCCATGCATGGGTTCCCTCAAATTATCTATAGTATGATCCCACTTGTTCTTATTTTGGATAATATATAATTATTGACCAGGGGGTTGGGTAAGTTCAATCTAACACCAAATGGCATAGGTTGATTCAAGCACCAAAAGTGAAACTTGCTAGGCTTAAAATGGCCTGCAAGAGCTACTAACCTAGCACTTACCTATGAACCGAAATCTGAATCTGAAAGAATGTGACACTATGCTTCTTTTAAATTTCTTTTAAATTTAATATCACAAAAAAACTCAAAGGGAAGTAAGATGAAACAAGTAGTGAATGTATAATATTTTCAACGTAGGTACTATTACAAAACAAGTTTAGAAAGATCCAGAGCTGGTCTCCTTGAATCTTCTCTCTTTGTCAAACCCTTTTCCTAGTTGAGAAGGACTATTTCTATCACTTCTGAGACAGCAGATGGTGAAGGACAGGAGGTGAAGGAAGAATTTCTGCTTACAATTACCCATTCCTGGTGTTTTCTGTTTTTAGCTGGACTAAAATATTAGAATTCAGCTCAATGTGTGCACTTTGCATATTTACTGCCTTTGTTTCCTTAAAATAAACCCTTTCAATGAATGTTCCCCAATTTTTATTTCTTCTACGCATTTTTACTCCATATTTTGTAACACTTCAGACTGCAATGTTATTTCTATTCTCTGCTTTGCAACACTTCTAGGTTGCAAAAGTTTAGTGGTAAGTTTTACACAATCCTTTGTTATATGAATAACCGTATAAATAAATTACATTCTTTTCTCTGTGTTTTTAGCCAAGTTTGTGTACCTTTAGGGTTCTCTAACATTATGCCTTGATCTATGATGGATTCATACACTCTAATTAATGCATCTGGTGGTCGTTTCTTGCATTTTCCAAATTTAGTTAGATATATACCTTTAAGCCTATTCACTTTCTGATCCCCTTTTTCCCATTAGCAAGGAGGTTTAGCAAAAGGACTACATTCCTTCTGTTGTCTATACAAATCTCTAAATCACAGATAATCTCTTTCTATTATCATTTCATGTATTAATTTGGGGAATTATCGCAAAAGAGATAAAGCTATTAATCCCAGATGATCTGAATTAAATTAGCAGTTGAAGTAGCAGAAGAGATGGGCAGATGAGAATAAGTGTGAGTGGCAAATGCCAGCTCAACTACTTTGGGGGAAGGAAATAGTATTCTGATGGATGATTAAATTCATGCACGTGGAAACATGTAAGCAAATCAGCTGTAACCAGAAATGCAGGCT
>NC_056734.1:885442214-885549714 GCF_019279795.1 Protopterus annectens
AATAGGGATGTTCTTAAATACAGATTATGTCCACTTAGTGTAGGCATTAATGAATCTGGCATTTATACTATACCAGACTAAGTATTAATGCCTGCTCCATCCAATATCATCTAAAGAAAGATAAATGGAAGCATAGTTAATGACCACCATACCGCATTTACTGTCCACAACAAAAGCGGAGATAATTGTACCCATGGGTTTCTATTGATGAGAAGTAGGAAAAAGTTAGACCAAGAGTCTGTAAGTCATTAAATCTTAGCAATTAAGGGGTGCATCGTAGATCTCTTACCAATGCTGGGTGAAGCAGCCAACTACTTTCTTAATATCACCATTGGCACACAGTCTCAAAAAAGTCATTCTGACTACATCAAGATACTCAGCCTTGAATTTCAAGCAAAATAAAATCAATCAGAATTGAGAGGGGCAAGCTTTAGCCTAACCATATGTCTAATGAACTGCAGGCCTCATTCAGTTATTACTCTTGTCTGGGTATTGAACCTAGGCCACGCTCTTGTATTCTGTACATCTGTCACTGCCACAAAGCCAACAAGGAGTCTCTGGACAGTAGAGTACCTGGTATCCCCCCAAGAGCAATTTTTCCTTTCAACTAGGAAACCACCATGAAGGTGATTTTTAAGCATACAAGCTTCCACTGCAGTCCAAATGATGACCCTAGTATTAAATTAACAATTCAACATCCAACACATACTTAATGGGTAAAGTCAGCTGTAGGAAGGTCTTTGAATTGGCAAGAATTACCAGAAGAAGAAACTGGCCTTGTTATAGTTTCCTACACAGTGTCATCCTTTCTGAATACCAGGCTGTGTCACATATCATCTCATTCCCTCATGCAACCTTTCAGTAATTAAAGAATTAAACTGTCAATCTGCCAAAATAAATAAATAAATCAGGAAAGTTCATGTTACTTTAGCTACTGTCAAACTATTCATAGGAAAATCTGCAAATTTCATAGACAATTTATTTTTGCTTGTTATTTATAGAAGTATATATCAATTTATGTTATGTTTCACTACAACCATTTCTTATAAATACTTTTTATTGAGTTACGAATAGCATGCAGTTCTCATTTAAGTTTGCTTTCCTTGTAGCACAAAATGTAACTATTGTCATGTTGATAAAACCATTGGAATTAAGAGCTCTGATTTGGGTAAACTATATATATGATATCACTGCACAGAATAACTCAATTCAATCATGCAATGCAGGCTAGCACTTAAATAACTTTGAGTTTTTTTCACAATACTACATTATCACTGCTTGGTTTTCTAATAAATCCTTTCTTACAGTGTGGCAGTCAACTTTATTTAACAGCTAATGAGACTTATTTGAGTAGGAGAGCTGAGTGAAAATCACATTAAGTTGCCTTATGTGGCTCATTTCCCTTGTAAGTTTAAACTTCATGGTTACTGATTGCTTCATTAATGAAAATCAAAATTCCTTATCTGGCATAAGTTATCTGAAGATCAAGCTGCTCATGATGATGATGATGTTGATGATGATGTTGATGATGATGATGATGATCATCATCATCATCATCATCAACAGGTTCTTTGAAATTATGGTTTGCAGTTGTCATTGTTTGGGTTTTTCAGTTTCTTTGTTCTACTCCTACCACATTTTGCACCATCCTTGTGTTGATCACCCTAGCTTTACTGAAATTCACAACAAACATGATGTCATCCATATCTCTTCCACAAGACAGGACCCAAAATAAAGAAATCTAAGGAATGAGACTCAGTCTTTTTTAATGATGTACACATTTTTGATGTCACCCGTGTTACACGAGACAGGATTTTACAATCTCAGCTACAATCAATAGTGCAATATATTGTAATACAAGCTTAAGTACAATCTAGTTTATGATCTAAGCAAAAATGTATATAAAGAGATGACTAACCCTTATTTGAAAGGAAGTTCTCTCCTCTGTTGTACATTGAATTCCAATATACTATTCCCACTTGCTGTAACATGGTGTTAAGGAAATGGTTGATTATCCTTGAGTCAGATGTCAGGGATATGCCAGACTAGATCCCCACTCATCACTGAAAATTCCTTGCAGATAATGTTTGCAAAGCCACACATAGGGCCGGATTCACGAAGGCTTGCACGAAGTCTAAGAGTAGAGTAAGACTCCATGCAGCCAACATGTCCACTGAGCGATCCAGGAACAGCCAGCAGGGGGGTGCAACAGAGCTCCTAAAACGACTCTTGCACGGACAGGGCTAGGTTATGTAAATTACCTCATTTGCTGGCAAAAGCCATGCAAATGAGGTAAATTTGGGATCCAGGAAACCCTAACCTGTCCGAGTAAGAGTAGTGTTATTTGCAGAAATGTACTCCGTTGACAACTGAGTACCACTCTGCAAATAGCAAAATGGGACCATGACAGCTCCAAATAAAGGCTGCATCCAGTTGAGGAAGAATGCCAATGGCCAAATATACGGCCATTGGCAATGTTCCCAGATGCAAAATTTAAAAAAATATATATATATTTTTTACCTCGATCTCCGAAGTTTAAGCATAGCGCAGCGCCGTGCAAACATGCGGTGCTCTAAAAAACAGAAAACCAGAAATTAAAAGTGACAAATAGGGATTTTATAGCAAATCATAATTTTCAATGCAAGTGAATGGCAGGCTAAAGACAACATGGCAACCGAGTAGAGGTTGCTAAGGGGGGAAGCTCAGTCTAAGAGATGTAACCAAGCATTAGTAGGCAATCCCATGCAAATGAGTTTAAGGATAGTGAATCCCAAGTTTACATAGCAAATGAGCACAGTCAGTGGAGTGTATGAGTAGGATAAGGGGAGTAACAGAGTAGAAGATAGGTGACATCATGAGAGGGGTATGTATGAAAGAATGTAAGCTCATTGGAGCAGAGCGGCATGTGTTTGCTGTCAGTTACTCATCACTGGAAGAGGTGTGTCAACAGGTATCCTAGCTAAAGGCAAGAAATAGAAGGTGTATGCCATGGATAACACTAATGTTTCTTGTTGAAGTGCCTGCAATGTGTTTGCATGCGTGTGCGCACCTGTAAATCCGAGTAAGACTGTGTGCGCTCATGTGCGCCCGTGTGCGTGCATTTAAGCCGGAGTAAGTATGTGTAAGGTTGTTTAAAGTTGTGTAGGCGTGTTTGCGCCTGTGTGCATGTTTAAGCAGGAATTTGCAAGTGTTAGGCCGTGTAAGCATGTGTGCGCGCATGTGAGCTGGTGTGCGCGTGTTTGAGCTTGTGTGCACGGCACTCCCCCATGTGGAAACAGAAAGGGAAAAGGAAGCACAACAAATAGTAGGAAGTTAACCAGGGAGAACTAGCAGAGCTAGCAGGTGAAAACAATCAGAATCAGGCAATTACACAGGCAGTACACTAGCCCAGCCCAGCCCAGCACTTAAAACTCTGCAAACAACTTTCCACCATGTTTTCCTCAGAGACACTGCAACACTGCAGTAAACTAAGAGAAGTGAAAACTTAAAAAGCTTTACTGAGACAAAGAAATGTTAGGGGCTGCCATTGCTGTAATAAGGTGACATATGCAACATGCTGAGGGTGGTAACAATGCGAATGCTGCTGAGCAACCCCCAGTGAGAAGACGGAGAAGAGTGTACAGGCCCAGGGTAACCTACCAGGGGCTACATGAGCTGGAGATAGTGGAGCGCTATAGAGTGGACAAAGACCTCATGCAGCAAATTGTTGAGCTGTGCAGGCCATGCCTCACACACAGAACCAACAGTGGGGAACCCATCCCAGTGGAAACCAAGGTATGTCTTGGCCTAAGAATGCTAGCAACGGGTACCTTCCAGAGACCAACTGGTGATATGATGGGGATATCACAGGCATCAGCATCCAGGGTACTGCACCAGTTCCTGAATGCCATGTCAGCACATGTCGGTGATCATGTATATTTCCCCAATTCCCATGAGGTATTTGCCAGCAATATGCGTATTTTCCAGCAAATAGCGGAATACCCTGAGGTAGTGGGTGCAATAGACTGCACGCACATACGCATCAAAGCACCAGCCGGTGAGCAGGGTAGGGCCTACATTAACCGCAAGGGCTTCCCCTACATCAACTACCAGGTCATGTGTAATGCCCAGGGCATAATACTGAATGTGTGTGCTGGCTGCCCTGGAAGCTACCATGATTCCCATATCTGGCATCTGACACAGCTGTACTAGACATTTGCCAATGGGGACATCCCTCATGGTCACCTATTGGGGGATGCTGGATATGCACTGGAGCCGTGGCTGATGACACCCATCAGAAATGCACACACACACACCTGAACAGGAACACCATAATGAGGCACACGCACAAACACAAAATGTAATCAAGCATGTGATTGGGCTGCTCAAGTCATGGTTCCGGTGCTTGGAAACATCTGGTGGAGCCTTGCAGTGCTCACCAACTACATGTACCCAAATTGTCATGATATGTGCTATGCTACATAATATGATACTGCGAAAACAGCTGCAGCAGGACCAGCATAGGCCTGGGCCAAACAGCCCCCCACCATTGCCAAGGCCATCACAGGCAGAGCGTGACTCGGAGGAGGAAAAACCTGAGCCTGCCCCAGTAGGCAGAAGGAGGCGTGCCCAGTATGCTTTTGCCTTGGCAAAGAGGCAATGCATAGCACATACACTGGCTCAGTAGGAACCCTGGAAATGATACCTCTCTCTGACTCGCACATATAGTAAAAGGGATGCCTAACTTGACACTACCTGTTTCCAAACATGTATAGGGAGTGTACTATGTGCATCCGACATAGGCAGCCCTGCAGCACCACCTGAGGCATGATTGCCATGTTTTAAGCAATATAAAGCAGTGCTAAACAGCTTTTACCACTATTTGGTATATGTAAACAAAATTGCACACACTAACGAGCACAACTTTGGGCAATGTTGAGCAATATTGGGCAACGTTCAGCAATGTTGGTTAATGTTAAGCAAGTTTGCTCAAAGTTGGGCATAGTTGAGCAAAAGCAGGTAAACATGCTCATATTTGATTTACTGGTCCTTAAGCAGTCTGGTCTGCCCAGTATGAAAATATAAAACAGGCCTCAAACCCAGGATACTGTGCACTATAGTCATAGTACTGAACCACCAAACCATGACAGTATGTCTGTGGTCAGCCTGCATGAAGAAATGTTGATAAGTCTATGCAAAGTGTCTCATGGAAACCCTGCAGGCACAGCATAATCCCTGTTGACTTATGACACAAAGGTGAGCCCTGCAGTAAAAATGTAACTTGATTTTCAACACACATATAGTATAAATTTTAATATTGGGCATGTTCACACACGTTAACAAATGTAGTGGACATCAGACAGCAACATACTGAAAGGTCACATTGGGCATGCCCACACACTTGAATAAATGAGACAAATGTCAGGCAACAAAACACTGAAAGGCCAAACTGGGCATGCTCACACACTTAGGCCATGTCTGAGTACAGCAGTGAACCACACACATCTGGCAGTTGCATGTGTTAACCCAGGAACCTCTCACTATTCACCAATCCTGCCTTGTGCACACAGTTATATGACAACAGACACATATATAATATATTGGAACCCTGTCATAATCAAATATGTACTACAGATACTTAGGTTGTTCATAGAAAGTGGGAAAGCAAAGAAGATAAAAAACCTGCAATCAGTATCATCAATAAACAATGTGCACTCCAAACATTATCATAGGTTCATAGGTTCATAGGTTGATACTAGGCTATCTGCCCTAGGACATTTATAAGCCTAGCCAGAGTGTGTTTTGCTTTTGCCACCCTTTTAGATTAGTAGACTGTGCCTTTGAATAGTAGGTCACACAAGATAGCCCTTTTACAATTAGTTCATTATGCCCCTGTCTAGCAGAGACCCAGAAGAGATCCCAGGGGTAAACGTACGATCTCCCATCCAGTCGTCAAGATTTCTCTTGAAGAGGGTCAGTGAGGGGCTCTGCCTAACTTGGACTGGGATTTCGTTCCAGAGTGAGGGGAGCCTCTGGGATATGAATCTGTTCCTCCAGCATGTCCTATTTATTTCTATGCTGAGGTTTAAGTCCCTGGAGTGTGTAGCTCTAAGGGATTTGGATATCCTGAGGTGGAGCATGACCATTAATTCTGGGTTGGACATGGCTTTATATGTCAGCCACAGATCGCATCTGAGTAGGCGGTAAGCAACTGAGTAGAGCTGGAGTTTCTTTAGCTGAACTGCGTAGGGCATCTGTTTGAGTCCCTTGATCTACTTGGCGAAGTACTTTTGGGGTCATTACAATTGCTGCAGGTGTTGGGCAAGATACATTCCAAATGGGGTATTGTATTCAAGTATGGGCCTGATGAGTAGAGGGGCACAATGACCTCTCTTGATCTAGATGTGAAACCTTTCGTGATAAGGTGGGCTATATAGAAGGTCTTTCTAACCACTTTGGCAACGTGATTGTCAAAGGAGAGATTACTATCTACTTGGGTCCCCAAATCCCTAATTACTTCTTCCATACGTAATGGATTACCACCTATGTGTTAATTTGTGGGCACTTTGTTTTTCCCAAAGGGTATGACTATGCATTTTATGGCATTTAGCTTTAGGCCATGGCTCTGGCACCAGTTATCCATCTCTATGAGACCCTTTTGGAGGATGCTTGTGTCAGCCAGAGAGTTGATTATGACACCCAGTTTGCAGTCATCTGCGAACTTGCTCAGCCATAGTCTCCCATGTTAGCCTGTACCTCAGAGAAATATATACTGAACAAGAGAGGTCCCAGGACTGAGCCTTGTGGGATGCCACTTGTAACTGGTGTAGAGTCTGACATGGCACCTGCAATTCTGACCATGTGAGTGCTATCCCTGATCCAGTTTGCAATCCATCTTGTGACATATGTGTTGATGTCTAAGCTGGTGAGCTTATTTATGATGCCCGAGTGGGGTATTGTGTCGAAGGCTTTTGCGAGGTCCAGGTAGGCTGTGTGGGCTACCTTCCCTATGTCTATGGCCCTGGTAACTGTTTCAAAGAAGTCGACCAGGTTCAAGAGGCAAGATCTGCCCTTAAAGCCGAATTGGGTAGGATCCAGTGTCTGGAGGTTCCTGATGTCTTTGTTTATGCGTTCCATGATGATACGTTCCATAGCTTTGCAGACCAGGCTAGTCAGGCTTATAAGACGATAGTGTCCAGGGTTGTGGCACCACCTTTGTGGAGCGGGACCACTGTTGCTGTATGCCATTCCTTGGGTACATATCCTGTAGTAAGTCTGATATTGAAGAGTGACTTTATGGAAGGGTTAAGTTCTTCATGAAGCTCATGTAAGATGCAGCCCGGGTCACTGTCTGGTCCCATTGATGCTGTGTTATTGCTTTGGAGAGGGCAGCTCTCACCTGTTCATCTGTGATGTCAGGGAGGCTACACTCTGTTGGGATGGACATTTGCTATTTTGGGGGGATGGGGGGGAGAAATTTGCACTGAACCTGTCTGCCAGGATGTTGGCAATGTCTGTGGGTTCAGTGTATTTTTTGTCATTATGCACTAAGAGCATATCTGGGAGTTGCCACCCAGGTTCATAACTAAAGAAGGCCTTGAGATTGTCTTTACTGTCTTGTGCAATTTTTCTTTCAAAGCTGACCTTAGATGATTTTATGAGTGATCGTAGCTTCTTGCTAGTACTGATCAGAGATGCCTTCCCTTTTTGGGATTTTGCTCTATCATGTAGTAGCCTCCTCCTTTTGTTGTATAGCTTATTTATGGCTGGGATCCACCAGACAGGTCCCATGCCTTTGGAGGAGTGAGTCTTGGTTTCATTTGGGATAGCACAATCCATGCATTCCTGTAGGTGTCCATAGAATGCGTTTGTAAAGGATTTGGCGGTTTGAGCCATATTTTCCACTGGCCCGGAGGCTTTGAAGGATACTACCTCAGTTTTGAGAAGTGTGATGTTTGCTTTTGAGAAGTTCTTCACTGAGATTACCTTGGCTGGGGGTGGGGATGGGATATGGATGTCCAGTGAGATAAATGTATGGTCTGACCTTACCAATGAGGGGTTTACATCTGGTGTGGAACATAGAGTCCCCATGTTGGTGATGACCAGGTCCAATATGTTTTCCGCTCTTGTAGGGGTGGTGACCAGTTTTTCCATAACATTTGAGTTTATAGATTCTAGGAACTGTTGGGCGTGGGTGTTGGGGCTTGAGTAGTATTCCCAGTCAATGTTTGGGTAGTTGAAGTCACCCAATATAATGGTGTTTGGAGAGACCTTCATAATCTCCAGTGTTCTCAGGAAAGCCGAGTGGGGTCCCTGAGTTTTTGAGGGTGGTCTGTAGCAGTCTACAAATGGAAAGGCAGTTTTTTCCCACTGTTAGTTGCACATGAATGGTCTCCAATGCTTCATTCAGTGCTACTAACCTGGAGGTGTGTGTATCTTTGATGTATATGGATACTCCCCCTCCTTTTGTGGTTCAGTCTGGGGTTTTGTGGCCGGAAAGCATGGTATGAAGTATAACCTGGTAGTGCTGGTGTGCTTTCGGGAGCCTTGAACCAGGTTTCTGTTACTGCACAGATATCGATATTCTCCATACTGAAGAGAGCCTTGAGTGCATGCATTTTGAGGTGTAGACTTCTGGGATTGAGCAACACTACCCTTAGTTTCTTTTACCTTGTATTGTCCATGGAGGTGGGTTTGTCTTTTGAGCCTTGCCTAAAAAAGGCACTATGGGGGTGGCAAGAGCCTTAGCCAGTATTCAAAAGCCCAGGGGTGACAGGTGCAAGCCGTCCCTAGTGAAGCAAAATGGCTTTTTGAGCATGTTATCCCAGGCTGACAGACACTGAATCCCCTTTGAATGACACCAATACATTAGCCAACTGTTAAAATTGATCATTTTGTCTTTATACTGTGGCATAATTCTTGGTGACGGTAAAATGCTACCCAAGGTCAGGGTCATACCGGCCTGGGCTACATGATCAGAGAGCTCCTCTATGTCTCTTCTCATGTAGTCCAGGGAGGAACGTCTCAGGTCATTCACACCAGCATGGACAATGACGGAGTCATATTTGTACTTGCTTTGGAGTGACCTGAGTGCATGTGTTATGTGGCGGATCCTGGCACCCGACAGACAGCTTACAGTGACCTTCTCCTTGTTCAGCCTGGTGAGTGGGACGTCAGTGTGTCTGACAATAGAGTCACCTATTACAAGTGTATTAGGTGTGTTGTTCAGCCTTAAGGGCAGTGACTGTGTGGCACACTGACTTTGTGAACTATGTGATATGTGGGTATTGTTGTGGAGTAGCAGTTGTTTTGGGTGTCTGCTTTGAAGGTCGCTGCTGCTTAGGCAGATTTTTATTTAGAGCCTCAGAGTATGTTTTTGTGTTTATGTGTTTGGTTTGCTGTTGCTATAGGTCTATGTGAGACTGGATTTGTGGTGTGTGTGGTTACCTTCTCCTCCTGATAGACTGTGCAATTCATGGGTCGAGAGAGCTCAGCCTCCAGTTTGTCCATATAGTTGCATCTCTCACATATATCTGAGTTTGTTGGGAGGAGGAGAGGGTTGTCTGTGTACATAAGGCAGTTGCAACATTGCCTGAAAAGTCCCATATTCACCAGCAGGACTGGAGAGTACACACGAAACTGACCTTTAGACATGTCAGGATATTATGATGAAATACTCTTTTGACTGATCAAAAAGTATCAGTAGGGTGTTAAGTGTGTAGGTTTAGTGCTTAAGTTTGTTGGTGTTTTGGAAAGATTATCTGCGAAGGAGTCCAGACAGAACCATGACACTTCCTTCAGCTATGTCATAAATCGCAATGTACACTCATATATGTCCTGAGTCAGGGCCAACTGTAAATGACTGACAATGCCAACATCCTGTCAGACAGGCCCATACATACATACATACATACCCACCTCCCACTGACAAAAGGCCCTATCATCATACCAGGAGATATCAGATGTAGAATGGGTAAACAGCTCCTTCCAAAGCTGAAAACATGGCATCAATTGGATTACATTGTTTCCCTATATGTGTCATAAGTGAACTGCAGAACAACCAGACCCTGCACTTGAACAGTCTGTTGAGCCTCACCCTCTCTATAGGATATGAAACCATTGAATGGGTTACAGCAACATATGGCATACTCCACAAGTGTTGGTGCGCAACAGACCATGGGAACTATAGTCTTATAAGCCTATGAAGTCTGATCTGCAAGGCCATGGAGTCCATCATGACTGAAGTCATAAACAGAGCTATTGGAAGCCGACAAACACACAACCCTACCAACTTTGGTTTGGTCACGGGGCAGATCATGGTTCGCAAACCTACCAGCCTTTTTGCAAGGCAGCCACCCAGGACATACATCACTGAAATGAGCTACACACGTCCCACATAGACTTTGAATAGCCCTTTTCCAACATCCCAGACACATGTCGTATCCGCAAAATCAACAATCTGTGCATAAATATGTATTGTTATATGATGGATTGGCAACTGGTCCACAGATAGATAACACCAGCTAAGAATTGTGGAGTGCTGTTCAAGCTGTTAACACCTGCTGTCCCCCATGGTGCAGTCCTGGGATTGCATAAAACAAAGTGCACACACATTACCATATCCAGTCTGATGATGTCAGCATCCTACAAATATAGCAGGAGAAATTAAAGCATCCAGTTAAGCATATCATCATGTAAATACGTATCTCTCTAGTATCATAACATAGTTAAGTTGGGGTTTGAATCCTGCAGTGTGTGTGTTCCTTTGAGAGGAGTGCCCTTTTTTGGAGACTAAGAAAACACATTAACAGAGGTAAATTCCTCTTTGGCAAGTCTGATGATGTCAGCATCCCACAAATACAGCAGTGGAAATGCAAACTCCCAAGAAAGCATATAGCGTGTCGTGTTAATGCGTATTTCTCTGGTGTTATAACATAGTTAGGTAGGGTTTGAATCCTGCAATTGCTGTGTGTGAGGGGGGGTGTATGTTTGTGTGTGATTTCCTTTGAGAGGACTGCCCTTTTTGGAGACTAGGAAAACACATTAAAAGAGGTAAATTCCTCTTTTCCAAGTCTGATGATGTCAGCATCCCACAAATACAGCAGTGGAAATACAAACGCCCAATAAAGTATACAGCACGTCGTGTTAATGTGTATCTCTCTAGTGTCATAACATAGTCAGGTAGGGGTTTGAATCCTGCCATTCCTGTGTGTGTTTGGGGGGGGGGTGTGATTTCCTTTGAGAGGAGTGCTTGTTTTGGAGACTAGAAAAACACATTAAAAGAGGTAAATCCTTCTTTGCCAAGTCTGATGATGTCTGCATCCCACAAATACAGCAGTGGAAAAGAAAACTCCCAGTACAGCATATAGTGCGTCATGTTAATGCAAATCTCTCTAGTATCATAACATAGTTAGGTAGGGGTTTGAAGCCTGCAATTGCTGCGTGTTTGCGTGTGACACTGTTGGTCAATGTGTTGTGGGTTTTGCTTTCACTACTGTATAACATATCAGTGAAACAACAGTATGTGCATTGCACACTTCAGGGATCTGTATGGCAAATACATATATGTACATGTGACCTCAATTAGTTCATAGGTGTGAAGCCTGCTTTCTACATGAATACATCTGTTACTTTGACAGATTGTGCTGCTGCTTCTCAGACCTTAGGTCACATATGTATGTTTGTGACAAGGCCAGCCACTGTAGTGATCTGTGGCCTAGGTCATCTGTGTCACACACACCCATGACAGTTTCTATAGAATAGTGTGAGTGAGGTTACATGCCTGGGGTATATTTCAGACATGTTCAAACACAACAAAGTCTGTCAATAATTGACATTCATTATAGGTGTGCAACAACTTCGTGGATATGCATACAGACCCCTTATTGCTTATGTGATACACCGAGGGACTTCAGAATACCTTTGGAAATGTGAATACCAAAGGACAGATGACATAACATGTGGCTGTATGTACACATTGGTACCCCTTCTGCATGTCATGGGCTACTACCTATGTGGTACTGTCGGGATACTATGTTTAGTAAATGTGGATGACTACGCTGTAGTTGGCTTATAGCTTTACAGCATGGGTTGGACAACAGGTATCTGTCTGTATGATACCCTTGTGGATGATAAGTGTCTCATCCGGAGAATGCATTGTAGGCCACTGTATGCATTACCAGATGTGGATGGACATATCTCTACTGTGTTTGCTTGTATCTAAGAGGGCTACATGCTAAACAGGAGTGGTCCCAGGAATGGGTGGCAGTCAATACCACTGGTTACTGATATAGTATTGTACCGTAAGGATCCAAATGCTACTGTATTTTCTACATGTGTGTGTCAGTTGTCAAGACATCAACTAACGATTGGTTATAGTCAGGCTGTTGAGGTTGTGTATACTACCAGAATGCAAACCAATGACCGATATTAACAGTATCACCCACAGCATAGTGTCAAACCATGTCATACACACATGTGTACCCAAGTTAAAACATATGTGTAGTAAAATGCATACTGGCCAGCAATAGAAACTATGAAGTGTTAACACTGTGTAATATAGGGCATGTCACCCTTCCCATGTGTCCACTATGCACGTACATGCAGGCAGTGCACCTCCACCATGTTCACAAATGTACACCTGCAAATCTGTACTGCACACATCACACACGTGCTGTCCACTCACCAACACATGCTGCCAGAACTACACACATCAGCCAAGTGGCACATGGGCGGACAATAAGTTTTTGGAATTAACACTGGTGTAAACAATACTACATTGATAATCAAAGCTTTAATGCATCATGCCTGCTCAGATATACCTACAAGGATATCATTACACTTTACTGTTGACAACATGCTAACATTGCTACACTGCTATTAAGTCACCCTGTGCATCAGCGCCATGTTAGCCTGTTCCTACATTAATGTTACAGATGACCGGGGGGTGGCACAGTTTCATCATATGCACAGGGTGTGTTGTTGGTTTTCCAGAGCCCAACATTGACCCATCCAATCGACATGTATGTGTGTGTGTGTGTGTGTGTGTGTGTGTGTGTGTATGTGTGTGTGTGTGTGTGAGGGACAACAGTACAGCATGGGTCAGTGTTGATGTAATGTGTGTGTGTATGTGTTAGCCCTAGGTGTTTGGTTTATGTGTGTGTGTCTGCATGCACACAGTTCCACCATGTGGCTGCCAAATACGGGAGGTTGTGGGACAGCCACAGACTGTACCTGCCAGGCTGTACAGATCACCGTCTCTGGCCATGGACACAGTACCTGTGCCTGGCAGGGGTGTCACGGACAGTATCGGGTACTAAGCCAGACTGGGTACTATCATCAGAGGCAGAGGGATGTCGACTGCACCCATGTCCCTGCTGGGACTGGCCAGAGCCACGTGCACATGGTCTTCTAGGATGGTCTATTGACAGCCCAGCCCCAACATTGCTGGGGCTGGTACTGCCACTAGGGGAGTGGCTGTGACTTGTGTGTCATCCGCAATGACTGCCAGCTGATAATGTTGCTGACATACGTCCACGTCGATGTCTCAGCCATCCTGAACTGTCCTGGCACATGGACATGACATTGTGGTGGACATCTAGTGTCTCTCCCAACATCTATCAATGACCTCGGTGTAATTACGGATGGCACCGGCAAGGTCATGGATACTGTCATTGATAGTGATGTTATGGGCCCTCTGCGCCCTTAGTCCTTGTCTGGTGTACCGTTCCATATGTACCTCTGCCTGCATTACAGCCCGGAACATACCTGAGGTTGTAAGACCTGTGGGAGCACGTCTACCAGGGTCATTACGACCAGCAGTGCTCCCACGAAACCTCCTGGACATCTGCCTATGTGGTACCGTTCCAGGAGTCTGGGTATGTCTGCTGTGAGTGGATGCATGTGCCATAGATACCACACTATCCTGGGCAATGCCTACTGTATGCTGTCCCTCAGCTAAGGCCATTGGTGATGAGGGATGTATTGGCAGTATGAATGTGCGCATAGATGGGGTGGAAAGCTGTGTACTGTCAATTGGCGGGCCAACAACAGACCCTGTCAAACCTGCCTGTGCCACAACACATGTATCATCATTTCCACTATTTGTGGCAGTGACTTCAGGTTCCCTGCTGCACTCAACCAACACAACCTCAGCACCTGTGAGAGGAAGTCAGGAAACACACTTTACAATCTGAATATGATGTTAGCACACATGCACACATGAACACATGCACACATGCACACATGAACACATGCACACATGCGCACATGCACACGAACACACAAACACATGCACACATGAACACATGCACACATGAACACGTGCACACATGCACACAAGAACACATGCACACATGCACACATGAACACATGCACACATGCACACATGAACACATGCACACATGCACACAAATACACTAGTCAGTAAAGTTGACACACAACACACACACACACACACACACCAACAGCAATCCAGAACATATTCATTAGTGGTTGATGGTGGAGTACAGTATCACAAGCCAAAGAATCCTATCACACGTGTCAGCATGCAGGATGTGTGTTTCTCAACAGCATGCAGTGCGAGTGTAGAGAGTCCTTGTTAATAACAGTATACATGTCTTTGATGCATGTGTGTTGTTCAATGATTGGCCTCACCCTGGAACACAATGTGTACATGGACACAACATTGTTGTGCAAGTATTAAATGCTTTCTAATGTCCTGTGTACCATCACTCATAGGTATACATACCGTGTCCAGATAAACACAACTGTCAGGTGTATAGCAATGAATGCTATGTGTAGTACTGTAGTTACTGTAACTGGATGTAGTGTAGTACCCTGAACCATCATCAGGCAGCATCATGTGGTCACTCAAGGCCACTAATGTCATTTACTAGTCCACTGATAGGTTCTCGCTCTCATCCTGACTTCCTTGGCTCTTCCTTCTCCGTTCGTCCTTCGGGCTCACTCCGCTCCCCTACCCTGCCCCCTATTCCTACCAGCCCCCAGCACCTCTACACATATACCTACCTAACCACACCCACTACAGAATCTAGCCAATTACTCCCCACACCACTCCCATATCCCACCTACAACATCCATCACTCATCCCACTAGTAAATCCTATCCAACCAAATAGCCTTCACTGCTCAACCCACACCCACTACCTAATCCCACCCATACCAATCATTAGTCCATACAACACTCCCCACAATTAACCTGAGGCCTACCTACTTCCTGCATAATACTAACCAACAACACAGTAACTATTTACAACCTTTTCCTTCTCTCTCCTCCTTAAAGAGCCAACTTTAAAATGTTCCCAAAGCCCCTTACCTCCTCCATACTACCATTACTTCTCCTCAACATAGCCTTTATTTATTACCTCACTCAGCCCACATATATTAACCACACTCAAGCCTTCCACATAACATTTCATCTTAACTCACTTCCTTTAAAACCTCACAGCATAATATCTCCCCATCTTTATCCACTAGAAAGCCAACTATTCTTTTCTTACAAACCCATAAACACTCATAAACATTCAACCACCATACTAGCTAACAAAGACTTTATCAACACACTACAGCACAACCCAGACTCTAAGCAGTCCAAACACCTCACCAACATAATCCTACATGTAATAACTACTCTACTATCAGGAGATGTACATCCCAACCCTGGCCCCACTAACTCTTCCACTATAAATAAGTCAATACTATTCACCTCTCTAAATTCCCAAAGCATAGTAAACAGAGTCCCAAGCCTCCATGCCTGGCTCATACACAATAAACCTGATGTCCTATCTATCTCTGAAACATGGTTAAAGTCCCATATAAAAGACCATGAAATAACACCTCCTAACTACTCAATCATCAGAAAAGAGAGATCCCACAAAAAAGGAGGGATGATAGCTCTATTATATTCATCCTCCCTGTCAGTAACCCCTTATAACAAGCCTATTCCCAACTTCAATAATGCTGAATTACTCTTAACAAACTTTCAAATTAATAAACACAAGCACATATGTATAGCCTCCCTCTACATCCCCCCCCCCCAGTGACAATATTACTACACTCGAGAATATCCTCTTCTGGCTCTCTACAAACATTAGCAACGAAATAATAATATTGGGAGATACAAATATCAACTGGTCTTCCATTCAGTCTTCAACAAACCCACTTAATATTAACCTTTATAACTTCTCACAGCTAATTAACTCCATAACCCGCCACTCAAAAACTCTCTCTACCGGTAGCATTCTAGACTGGATTTTAGTCTCTCACCCTCACTATTTTACTGATAGTGGTACACTTCCAGACTCCCTAAGTAATCACCTGCCCACCTTTGCATACCATCTCCCTACACCTGTTCAGAGAACACATAATTACATCACTACCCATAACCAAAAAAACTTCAAACCAACAGCTTTCACTGACTCTCTAAAAGCAATCAGCTGGCATGTTCTAAAAATTCTACCACTAGACGAAGCTGTCGATCACTTCAACTCAACCTTCTTAAACCTCCTAGACTACCACGCTCCTTTAAGGTCCAAAAGAATTAAATTAAAAAACACCCCCTGGCTAACCAAAAACACATTAATAGCTATGAGACACAGAGACAAAGTCTGGGCACTCTACCAGAAAAATAAATCTCCCCTCACCCATACTGAATTCAAAACGCTTGGAAACAAAGTAAAAAAGCTCATTATCTCTGATCGACAAAACTATTTCTCCAAACTCCAAAACAGTAATAAAACTAACCCTCAGAAATTCTGGAAAGGAATCTCTACCCTCATCTCTCCTGGCAAAACAGTCAACCCTAGTCCTGACCCCTCTGCTCCTGACATAGACTTGGCTATACAATTCAACTCTTTTTTTCATAACATCTATCTCCAAACTAACATCTTCATTCTCCAACACCACTCCATCCTCCACTTCTCCCACACTCTCTTCTACTAACACTCTTCCCTCCACTTCCATCTCATCTTCTACGCCCTCTACCTTACCACCACCCTCTAATACCCTATCTCCCCTTCCCTCACCTCTCTCACTCAAACCCATTCCTACATCTACTATAAAAAAACTTCTCCAGAAACTCAAGCCATGCTCCAATGCTCCAGACAATATTCCCTCATACTTCCTCAACATAGCTGCAGAAGCCATTGCCTACCCCATTAGCATACTCATCAACCGCTCTATTCAAGAAAGCACAATACCCCAAATTTGGAAAAAAGCTTTCATTATACCTCTACATAAAGGTGGCAATAACAACAATATTACAAACTTCCGCCCCATAGCTATCTTGTCCCCTATCTCTAAACTACTAGAAAAGTGTATCCATCTACAGCTACAACCTTACCTCCTAGATAATCATCTGCTTACTCCAACCAGCATGGTTTTAGACCTGGCCATAACACTATGTCTGCCCTCCTCTCCTTCCTAGAAATGGTTAATAAAGCCCGGGACTCTGGTCATGTTGTCTCTACCCTCTTACTTGATCTCTCAAAGGCCTTTGACACTATCTCTCACAAACTACTTCTTACTAAACTGTCTCAGCTTAACTTATCTCCTTCCTTGCTGAACTGGTTCTCTAGTTATTTATACGATAGATATCAAGCAGTAAAATGGAAAAAGGCCACCTCCTCATTCCTTAATACCCCAACTGGAGTTCCCCAAGGATCAATACTGGGTCCTCTCCTATTTAATATATTCATAAACGACTTCCACAATTCTATTCTCTAATATCATCCAATATGCAGATGATTCAACTCTCATCTGTTCTGCCACATCCATCCCAGTACTACAAAAGCATACCCAAGATGCATTCTCCATCACTGAACTATGGATGAAAGAAAATCACCTTGCACTTAATGCCTCTAAAACCAAACTAATGGTATTTACCCCCTCTAAACACATCTCTATCAACACTAATTCCCTTTTAATCAGCAGCCACAACAACACATCCTTGGAATTGGTGTCAGAAGCTAAGCTACTCAGGGTTCAAATTGATAGTCATCTCAAATTCAACTCCCACATTCAACTAAACATAAAAAAAAAACATCAGAAACTAGGCATGCTCTACCGATACAATCACTACCTTACCCCCTCCACTAAAATCAGTCTCTCTACCTCTTTCCTCATCCCCTCTCTTCTCTATGGTGCCCTACTCCTAACTAATATCCAATCTTCCCTTAAAACACAACTTTCCTCTTGCTATAACAAAATTGCTAAATTTGCTACTAGCCATAAGAATTCTACCCACCACTGTTCTTCACTCCATAAACTAAAATGGCTAGAATTACCCAATCAACTCATCTATTCTCAACTTACTCTTGCTCACAAGCTCATTTGCAAACCCAGTCTCTGTCCGTCCCTCTCCTCAGCCTTCAAATTGCACCTGCCCAGCAGAACACTTAGATCTAATAACAAAAATCTAATTAAATTGTACAAACCTAATCTTCCCCCAGGGAAAAATCTCCTGTCCTTCAGTCTAGCACGTCTCTGGAACTCCCTACCTCCTGCCATTCGCACCATCTTTAACCACCTGACATTCAAAAAATCTCTTCACTCTCATTTACTATCCCAGTGGGAATGCTCTTGCACCCACCCTTCTTGATCTACACTGATTTTCTCTCTTTCTCCTCCATCGGAACTACCTTATCTCTGCTTTCCTTAAAAAACGCTTACTTTATCATGTCTGTATCTTCTGTAATATGTATCACCAGTTTGCTTCTACCAGAAATTGTATGCTCTAATGGTATAATTGTTGTAAATAATTGTTGTAAATATTGTAATTCTAAAACCTTTTCTAACCCTGTATATGGAGCTTTTCTCCCCAGGACTCAATTGAAAATGGGTTCATCATTGCCCAGTGGACTATCCTGGTAAACCAACTGCAAATAAATAAATAAAATGTGTGCCACACTGGCAACTATCATGCTGTACCTGAACTGCAGCACTTTGTCTACATTAACCATTTCACAGGCAGTTGTTACATGGGTATGTAAGGTGTTCAATAGGGAGCATTGCCTAACATGAATGTGTTGTGTGTTGAAGAGTGTCGCACCGCCCCATGATAGGCTTCTACCCCTCAAGTATAGTATGTGTGCTGTTCAATAGGGAGCATTGCCTAACATGAATGTGTTGTGTGTTGAAGAGTGTTGCACCGCCCCATGATAGGCTTCTACCCCTCAGGTATAGTATGTCTGCTGTGTGGATTACATTTGGGATACTGGAGTCTGACCTCACAGCAGGTTTCTAAATAGGCCATGTGTATCATTTTAACACTGACTGCATATGACAAAGTGGTGTATGCTGTGTGCATGTGTATTAACTCTGCCTGTACAATGTACACTACAGTGTACCACAATTGGTTGGGATGCTCTGTGTATTGCATGTGTTTGAGGCAGCTGCTCATGTTACTGGGATGTGCATAGTCCCACAGAAAACATGCAGAGCATGCATTATGTGTAGGTGTTTTGGATGTGTATATGGCCTACAACTCATCTATGACATGCACATGTTATTTGCTATATTAAATGTAGAACACTCACCAGCATGGGTTTGCTGTCTTGCTGTCACACCAGAGGGACATACAAGGATATGAGACAGTTTGTCAGTGACAACAACTATGGCATTGCTGCTGTGAGTTTGCAGCTTTACAGTAGTACAACATGTGACAGTCACAGGCATACAGATTATGTTCCAAATTATCAGTATTATACAACACCAGGCTCCACATCTTCTAAATCCACAGTACACATCTGACATATGCATGTTCTAACAATCGAGCTAACAGTAGTCTACAGATATGCCATGTTACCTGCATGCTCTGAGTCAACTTGCTGGGTGACTCCGGCCACCATGATGACACATGCCTGTTGTAGTGGTTGGCCAGGAGCCACCACGTTGAGGAGCAGCACTTCCACTTTGGTGAGGGGCGGGTGTGATGCTGCACCACCACCTGTGGCAAGCTGTTGTCTGCGGACATCAGAAGCATGCTGCCAGACATGTCTAATTAAATCACTGCAGTGATGGCGTACCTGCTCATAAGTCCGGTTATGCATGCCTACATCATTCACCTGACGGACAACATCTTGCCACAGTGCAGTGCGCCCATGCTGGTCCTGGCTGGTTCTGGAGAACAGCAGGGTGTGATGTTGTAGTAGGGTGTCTAGGAGTATTTCCTCCTCTTCAGAGGAATATGCAGGTTTGCGATTGTGAGATATGTCCCTGGAAGACAATAAAACAATAATTGTGAGCAAGTCATGTGGCACACTTAACATCCTAAAGTACAGACATCAATGAAATGCCATATATAGCAACCTATTGGCTGTCAGTAGATACACATTTTTAATACCACATATCAGTGCTCAGCCCACAACTGCCTGACAGTGCCTGGCACATTCTATATATTAAACCACATTCTGCACAGCAACAAAGTGAAACCAGTATGTAAGACTATACAGTACATGGCACACTGTATGTGACACAATGCACCACCTAGCCACAGGAGGTATATATCAAGCTAATGGATGAAGAAAGATGTCATCCATTGCATTGAATGTAAAGTACAGTTACACTATTACCAGTATACCACAGTAGTCTTTGATGCCAAACCTCTGCCTAACATATGTGCACAGTTGTTGATATAGGTGGTATACTGCTGTACTAGACTATATGTGTTGCTAGATACACACGTATACCCTGTAACACAGACATGATTGAGGGCATGGTACAGGTATAATTACACACACATCAGACATAAATACAACACACAAATGTATGCCAACACAGATGAACTTTACTTGTGTACCATACAGTACTGTGTGTCACTACTTACAAAACCTTAAGCCTGAGGTATGTAATCTGTGAGGACTACAGGGGAGACACAAAACAGTGTTTCCAAGCAATGTGAACATACACCATACTGTACTGTTTAGGCCTACAGATTCAGGTAGTACTACAGTTCATATGGGAGTTGGATTCACCAGCAGTACCACTCACTAAGCATACATGTATTGCTTTAGCCGACAATGGGACACCACAGTCGACAACAAGGGACTACGTCACACCATATGCCATACTACTTTTTCTGCCTAGCAATAGCATACACATCTTTTGCTGGGATCACAGCTAGGACACAAACTACCATGATAGAAACAATTTCACACTAAGCTATCACACCTTTACAGACCTTGCACACATTCACCAACACATTCACCATCACACTCAGTCAACCTCACATAGCAATTATTGCACTAAGTACATGTGCGTGTGCTTCGTGTCATAGGTAGGTAATACAGCAGCCTAGCCATATGCTACCCTGGCCTTTGACACACATGTAATTTAATTTCACTTGCCCCTGTCAACCAGAGCTACAGAGGTGATTCCCGGGGTGAATTTCCTATCTCCCAAACAATCATCAGGAGTATTTGTGACAACTGCTAATGAGGAGCTTTGTTTGCTATTGTTAGGTGGTTTGTTCCAGAGTATGACATGTCTCTGAGTTAGGACTCTATCCCTCCAGCATGTGCTGTTTAGTGAGCTGACAAGGTGTAGGGCCCTAGAGTGTGTATCTGGGATGGATTGTAATATGTTTACGTGGAGGATGTCCAACAGCTATGGGTGTGACATAGCTCAGTATGTTAGGCAGAGGTCACCTCTGGGTAGGCACTATGCAACACAGTGTAGCTGTGGTTTTGTGAGTCAGCCTGCATAGGGCATCTGTTTAAGGCTGGTATTACTCTTTGTGAGGTATGTCTGTGGCCTTTCCAGTTGCTGTAGTTGGCATTATACTCTCTAATGGGTTTTAAGTGTGATAAGTAGAGGGGAACACTGACCTATATTTCCCTAGATGACACACCTTTTGTGATGACATGTACCACGTAGACAGAGTACATGACCAGTGTGGCACTGTGATTATCAAAGGGGAGGCTACTGTCCACCTGTGTCCCATGTTCCCTTATCACACCTTCGGTGTTAGGTAGACTACCACCTATGTGATAGTTAATGGGTACAGTGTTCTGGCAAGAAGAGATGGCCCTGCAGTGTCAACACTGAGCTTCAGTCCATACCTTGGTTGCCAGGCACCTGTCGCAGTAACTATGACCCATGTCTCTCTCCCTCTATTTATCTATATATATATATATATATATATATATATATATATATATATATATATATATATATACATATCTATATATATATCTATCTATCTATATATATATATATATATCTATCTATCTATCTATCTATATATATATATATATATATATATATATATATATATACACACACACACATACATACACACATACATATAAACATCCATTGCTGTACATATAGATGTACATATAGGCACATATACAGTCCACTATTCATTGTGGGAATATCACTTATGCGCCAGTTGTGAGATATACAGTGATGTAATAATATTGCTCAGTATTGTGCAGACTGCATTGAAGTTGTCCTCAGCCCATGTAGCTTTAGCAGGCCTCACTGGCTACAACACTGCAAAACTGACAGAGCATACCCACAGCGATTAACCACCACATGTCATATACCAGCACTGCATGCTATTTTCTTTTCCACACAGTACAACCTACATAGAAATATGCACATAACAACCTTCAACAATGTATATATGCACACCCTTCACAAACAGTTGCAGTATGTCCCTTGCCCTATGCACATGTACAGATACATAGAGACACATACTGCTGCCACATATGGATGATTCACAGTATGTAGAGTACTCTTCATAAACATATACTACATGCCAGCAAATACATGAGTTACATACCTTTTGTTTGTATTGCTGTGTTCCATTTGTTTTTAAAGGAAATGTATTTTTTTTTTATTTTCTCTGTCTGTTACTCTTTCTTTTTCTGTGTTTCTCTGTCTGTCTGTGTCTGTCTCTGCCTCTGCCTCTGTCTCTGTCTCTGTCTCTCTCTCACTCTCTCTCTTTTGCTGCAATGAGATTATTGCATGTGTAGACAACAAGTACAGCCTGCTTTTCTATGTATCTGCACATGTGCATGTGACAGCCTCTGCACCAATTGGTGCCCACCATTTACCAATTGCATGCAGCCTGCTGTGTGGTAATTGCACTACACACTGTCATAGCAGCCCACTGCTATAAAATGCTAGGTTAGGTAGGCGTAGCCCTTTCAGCTTTCCAAAGTGGGGCCCATGCTTGTTTGCTGTGGACACCGTTGTGTCAGTCAGAAGGTTGGTATACTTCTTATTTGTGAAGCTAGGGTTGTAGCCAGTGATTTGCATGTTGTACTCAAATCTGAATGTTGCTGCTTTTAGTACACACTTGTCAGTGTAGAACTTTACTCACCCCTCAACATGCTTACACAAGATGCATGGGAGTATGTACTTTCTTTTCTAATTAGACAATTAACTGCCATACAAAAGTAGTTATTGCAATGTATTCCTCTGGCACATGAACTGTTTGTGAACTACTATACTGTAAATATTAATTACCTCATTTCTGAACAGTTTGTTGTTTATTTGTGTTGACATTAGCATGGGCTGCTCAAGACAACTAGACACATTTCAGTACTGAGTATGCCTACCTACATCCTTGGTAGAGCCTGAATACACAGGTATATTGTTCTTTTGGGTAGGGGTGCAGAAGTACAGAGAGCATTATATATTATTGTGTGTTGTTTATCTTGCTGAACATACAGGGTTGCTGTGTACCTGTTAGTCTAACAAGGCAAGTAGTATGTCTCCGTAGCTCCTACTTATGGACATATCCAGATGGTAGCCAGAGGTTAGCCTATTATTCTTTGTCTGTGCAACACACCAGTCTTTTCTGCACTGGAACAATGGTATTGTCACAGTTGGTTGCTAACAGTACATGGCTACATCCTTTGATATTTCTGTGTTGTACTCCTACATAAGTGTATGCTTGTGGGACTCGTTCCAAAGCTATTTGCAAAGTGTGTAACAGCAGACAAGCTGAAACGCCTGTGTGTTTCTGCCTCTGCCAGGCCTCTTATACACTCAGGTATATATCTGAACAGCCTCAGGGAAAGGTACATATAAGTGGGGTACACCTGTAATATATTACAGACATTAAGTTGAGACTGTGAGTGAATCAGAGCATATGTTTTAATACACCTGTTCTGACGTGCATGCAGTGTGTGATATTACTTATTGACATTATTCATTAAGTGTAATTCCCCACTCTTTGGCCTACCGTCAGTACTTTTCAAAGGGATTCTGAGGGACAAAGCTAACATTTGTTTAGGAATCAGGGACATCCGTGAAAATCAGTCGCAGTTGGGAAGTATGGCCTCTGCCCTATTCAAATATGCCAGTGTTTATCCTGCTCTGATACTGTGTGGGGTTTGTAAAGTGCTACTGTAACATTATTTCCTGCTAGAATGGCTGGTTATCATTTCACAGTCATGTCATGCAATTCCACAACAACTGCTGGTAAAGATCCACAGAACAAGATTTGTGTTATGACATTCCTATTTTCCCTTTACATTCACTCATTGTAATGCATGATATATTTATTACAGCACCAACATGTTGTAAATCAACTGTGGCCTAGTGGTACTTCCTGCAGTCTAGTGTGTCTGAGGTCTGGGGTCCGAGACTGACAGAGGTGTTTTATTTTGCTGCTCAGCAGAACAAGGGCCCTGCCATGCAGAGTGACTAAGGCACTTTTAAGCAGTTGTAAACTGGTTTGCGCAGGTTTGTGTGATGCTTAGCGATGCTTAGCTAAGCGCACACATGTGCACACTCGCTTAAACCCGCTTACTACTGCTTAAAAGTGCTTACTCCTGCTAACCCCTGCGCTAATTTCTTTGAAAGAAAAGAAAATGGAAAGATAGGAAAGTGGTGAAAAAGGGAGCACAAAGAGGGAAAGAAAGAAGGGAAACAAGCTCAGGATGTGCAGGACGGGTGTAGGGAAGGTCCATAGCTGCCCATTTCTTTACCAGCAACAGCTGTGCATATGCAATAAATTTGGAGTGAAATTTGAAACCTTCCACCCCTGAGAGAGGGGAGAGGACAACAAAGTCTGTTGTACTGCCAATTATAATTATCAGTTTACATGTCCAGTGGACATGTGTGCGAAATGGGCAGCTATGTATGGGGCGTAATTTTTTTGTGGGAACAGATTGCCCCCTTTTTTTTTTTCAGGTGAGAGTGGAAAGTGAGGTAGAGAAAGTAGGTATATTTGGGGAGGTAGGTTGGGGAGGTAAACAAACAAGACGCATACAGGGGTGGAGTATGACACATGGGGTGGGTGAACACAATTGATGGGGACGGATGTTTGGAAATCACAAGCCCATGAGCCCACAGATGGTAAAGGTGGAACTGAGATCCCCACCCATGGGCAGTCACCACTGCACCTTCACAGCCCCGAGGGTGGCTGTGTTGGGGGCTGCATAAGAGGGGCAGGCACACCCATGAGTCACGCCACTCTCGCCGCAAGCTGGTGCAGGGGATCAGCGACTGAACGCTGGATCTTCCTACGCACAATAGCCCTGATCCTTTGGAGGGTGACAAGTGGCCCTTCTCCACCCATGCTTGCACGGGGAGGGGATGAGCCCCATCCCCTGCAGTGCTTCCACCTGAAGGTGGCACAGCACCAATGGAGGAGGGGAGCCCAGGCTGGGCACCGGACCTGCTGGTGTCAGGTGCAATCGCCAGCTGAGGAGGGACAGGAGGGTCCGCTGGGACCGGCCTTCCCATAAGTTCTGTGATTAGGTGTGTTTAATTACAACATAAACAACAGCATTCCAAATTAGTTGTAACAGCATGCAGTAATATTCCCATTAACCCAACACAACAAGGTTCCAACATTTGAACTGCAAGCATAACACATGCATATATTGAACCACAGTGGACATTCCAACAGCATGCAGGGATGATTGGTGGCAACAGGCCACCAAGATTGTGGTGTTTGAACAGGGCACATTCATCAAAGTAAATGCAGATATTTATAGAACCATAGGACATATATCCCAACAAATGTTTTGAAATTAGACATACCCATTGAGGTGAGGAATTGCATTGTATATGCACATACAGTAGGGTGTAGAAATAAACCTCAATTAACATCTTATTAGTACTTTTAGTCTACACTACATTCCTATTGACTGCAGGTGTATATCCCCTACATGTATTATTACACTTGGCAACATGCACTAGGTTGTGTAATGGGTTTGGCTAGTTCATTATATACCTGACCTATATCTGACATACTAACTGTCCAAGATGCAGATGTTACTGCTACATAGTTATTTATTTTATTTATATTTCCATATCTACATATTTGGATGTGTTCACGTGACATTTTCAGTTAAATTTCTACAGAACCCTACATTTTGTGTAGCACACTCACATTTCTAGGGAACACATTAACAAGCTACTTGTGTGTCAGATTTACTTATGCATGCCAGCCATTAACTGACTGTTGAGGACTATATATATGCTTCACAGCTACTGGCACTTCCATCATCCACTTTATATGGGACTGCCCAACTGTGGGTTGACAGCACTTATTACAACAGTACTATTTGTATAATGCAAGGGTACAACAACATTTCAAAGTAAGGGACACAGACACACTCCAAGTATTATACCTTTATTAATTACATTACACACTTTTCTACAGGCTCTCTCCTTTATTTGATATTACAGTGCATACGGAAGACATATTCAAGACATATTATACCTTTATTAATAGGTTACAACACTCTTTTTCAGGCTTGCTCACTTATTTTATATGACAGTACATGCAGAGATACTATTCCGGACTTATTTTACCTTTCTTAATGGGTTACTACACTCTTTTTCTGGCTCTCTGACTTATTTTATATAACAGTACATGCAGAGGAATTATTCAGGGCATTTTATGGCTGTATTATTGGGCTACAACACTTTCTTTCAGGCTTTCTCACCTATTTTATATAACAATACATGCAGAATAATTACTAACCTGCCTGGTGGCACAGCCTTAGCAGCCTATCTGCATAGGCTTGCTGATTTGCAGCACAGACACCTGCTGCTGTGAAGCAAATGAAGGGATATTGAGACATACCTATCCATTATATAGACTAAATTAGCATGTCTTACATACTGCATTCCATGACTACCTACTCAGTAGTGGGGCATCTTGCATCCCACGGGCCTCCTGTATCCATCAGTTCAGTAGGTCCTGCTTCCATCTCTTCAGGTCTGTATGGTGGTGACGGACCTGCTCACCAATCCGAGGAATGCCTGTGGCACTGGTGAGATCATGAGCTAACCGGTTCCAAGCCTCTGCCTTGTACTCCATCCCTTGGAACTAGCCCTACAGGAGTCTTGGCTCATGACGGTGGACAAGGAGCCAAATCATGTATTTTGACTCTTCAATGCCCCAGCATTGCACTCGAAAGCATGTACCCTCTCCAGCACCAGCCATTCTAGCTGCAGATGGGAGCTACAATTAGTTATGGTGAGTACTCCCGCCTATGGAGCTTAAATATGGCGCATTTCCCGCACTTTTTTGTGATTGGCCATTTTTGAAAATTCTCGGCTGACTGCAGACCTGCTTAGCAATGGTTAATCTACCATTTATAAGTATATGTATGTTAACAGTGGCTGTTTATCCTAAGCTGTCATGGCTTAGTGGTTCAGTACGTTGATTATGGTGCACAGTGTCCTGGGTTCGGACCTTGTCATTGCTTTTTATTTTACTACTGTCCAGACAGGCTAGGGGGTATGGCTGTGTTTAGGCTACTTTGCTCTACGTTGCTCCACGTTGCCCGACGGTGCACTGGTTGGCGTGGCGCATACCTCCGCGCAAACCGATTGTGCTGGGTAAAGCGCTATTTAGCTATGGGCAGCTCTATTACACTGGGTAAAGCACTATTTAGCTATGGGCAACTCTATTGCACTGGGTAAAGTGCTGCTTAACTGCGGGCAATTATATGTCAGGATCCTTTATAAATATACATTTTGTTCACTGATACATAGGCCATTTCAATGCTTTTTAGTAAAATTTTAATCATATATGTCAGGATTTATTCCATATACTAATTTAAAACATAAACTAGACAGGGGGAGTGGTGGGACTCGAACCGTGAATGCCTCCTCTTTATGTAAAGGCTCTACCACTACGCTATTTGGTGTAATTTGCATTAGCATTCCTTATTATGCTCTTCAGTGTCGAGATTGCTAACTGCAGCTAAGCAATGGACACACCCGCGCAAACACGCGCAAATACGGGCAACTATATCGGGAATTAGAAAAAAAAAATAAAGTTTTACTTTTCATAACTGTACTGGGGGTTTACAGTGTGAGGGAGTGTAATGTTGGGTACGTAGACATTTGAGTGGACTCGCTCATGTGTGTTGACATTTCACAATTCAGACACTTGCAGGGGCATGGACCTTTGGACTGCTCGGCAGTCAGACATGCCCCCTGCGTTCTTGCACTGTCTGTGTTGGACTTGGAGTGGAGTCAACATGCCCTCATGAATATGCATGGCATGCTGACGCCATACCGTTCAACTGCATTTTCCAAGTAAGACTTATTTAGTCTTACACGGAGGATTCGTGAATCCAGGGGATAATCTGTTACCAACAGGGAGAGGTACTGTATGCATCCCGCATTCCTGTATATGAGGGTAACACATCTAAACCAGACACTGCATAGTACCCTTGTCCACACAGCAGTGGTTCATAATTCCAGTGTCATGGAGGTCATGATATTTTTATTATTTTATTTATTTATTTTATTTTATTTTACGTTTGTTGACCGGGATAGTCCAACTGGATACTTGTCCATTTTCACCGGTGGCCCGGGAAGAAAAGCTCCATACACACATACATACATACAGAAAAACTGTCACATTAATCAAGTTAAAGCACTGTTACAGATACAATACATAGGATAAAAGTCATTCATTCTGTCATATATAAATCTAATTTGTTATAGAGTAACAATTAGGAAGCAATGTAGGGGTGTCCCATTTTAATTGTGGATGGATGACACAGCATCAGCCAAGAGCAATGACATGTGAGTTGATAAATGGTAGCAAGTACAGCTTGTTGTATATTCAGATTTACAAGTGTGGTGGCTGCCGTGAATATATTTTTATGGTTTATTTTCTGTAACTCCAGAATTTTACCGCAGTTAGTATCTCAGCTGCTAGCACTTGTCAGCATGGTGAATTTTTCCACAATGGGTTTTGTACTCTTATTTGCATGCAGAAGGGTACTCATTTTAATAATGTTGCACACTATCATATTATGATGCCTTTATTTGCATTCTATGTAGGCGGCAGTATTTCCACAATTGTTCTCATTGAGTCTCTGAATTGGCCCCACCTTGAGTGCAGCCACTATTTTTTCAATATTGTTTACCATGACATGAAAAATATTTCTGAATCCCAGTGTTAGACACGGTTTACATGACAATTTACATAACCAAACATGAAATTGTAAAACTGGATATACACAAAGTAAACCACAGGAAAAACTGCAATTGTCCTTATGAAATCACTACACTGTCAATGCAAATGCCAAGTTTAGTGCTTTTGTCTTTCTTTAGATTTAGACATTAGCAGAACCATGACATAAAATCAAATAGTTTAAATTACTTCAGAAGTCATCACATGACTCCCTATTCCAGTTGTGACCATCGCATAAAAAAGATGAAAATTCAAATGCATCAATACTTAGTCCTATTGAGTGAAACACTCTGTTTGGTAAAAACAAATTAGTTAATAATACACTTATTTACATTACAAAAAGTTGTTATTTTTTCACAACATAATTACCCTTAACTTTAAAATGCTTATGTTTAAACTGTCATTTAAAGCAGGGGAGTTGGCAGGCATTCAGTCTCAATTGCCATTTTATTCCTAAAGTTTTTAGTGTATTTTGGCAATCACCCCCTCTCTCATTAAATACAACCATATCAGTTATCAAAAACTTAAAGTATTTAAAACTGATACAATTTGGTGCATGTATATGTAATACACTAACCATATTATTCTTACGAATACTATAATGATGTTGGTCAATGCATACTCTAAGACTCTTTTCGGTCTTACCAATGTAGAAGATAGCGAAATTGGTTCAACATGACAAATATATTACCATTTTACTCCCACAGTTGTAATCTGCTCTATCCTTTAGTATTTTATTAACAACAACATTTCCAACTTTGTCCACATTAATATATGGACACCGTGCACACTAACGGCATTTTTATAGTTGACAACCCTCCACCCCCCCCAAAAAAACACTATAATCTTTTAAATTAAACTTTCTCATATACTCATATCTTTCAGACTGGTAGATCTCTTATATCACAGTCTCAGTTGTTCAACTACAACAGTATCTGGTATATTAAATGCTGTGAAAACATGTCAGTGTCTGTATATAAGTTCTTTAACCGGTAAGAGTCCAAAGTATAATTTGTTAATGTAAATTGGTTAAATCTACCCAAATCTTTGGTGTTAATATTTTGTTCAATAAAATTATCACCCTTCAATGGTTCTCTTCTTATTCAAAATGAGTCTATAGCTAGTCTTCAATAATTGTATAGCTTCCTGAGCCACAATTTTTTAGTACATTTTCTGGATAACCCCATTCACACAACATACTCTGTGTATTAAACCAAGTTCATTAAGAAATATATTTTCTCTACATGTAATCCTAGATGCTCTAAGTAGTTGCCCTTTTACTAAACTTCTTTTTTGTAAATGTGGACGGCAACTGTTGTAATGTAAATAAGAATTACTAAAGATAGGTTTGAGGTAAATCTTAGACTGGAATCAATTATTTGATAAATCTTTGCATAAATATCTAAAAAAATGTATAACTACTTCAAAAACTGAATGAGTGAAAATTAAAAATGCAGTAGTCTGATTGATGTACCTAATAAATTCAGTCAATTCATCCTTTTTTCCCATCCATAGAATAAAAATATTATCTAAAAAGAATAGGTATATGTTCCAGTTTGCTCTGAAATGACTATTGGAAATTAGACTATTCTCCCACCATGTGAGAACCAAGTTAGCAAAGATGGGAGCAATGCTGCCAACTGACACAGTTAAAGTACTTGCCTCCAAAATAACTAAAATTATTTCCAAGTACCAAATCCATAGACATCTCTATAAACTTTAGATCAGGGGTAGCAAGCTCTTTGAAGTTCACTATAATTTCGGTAAACTATTCCATTCTCATTTTTGTTATATTACTGAAAATGAAATTTCAATGTCAGTCATTGCACATAAAATATCAGTAGTAAATTGTACATCATTAATATTATTCAAAAATTCCATGAATCCTTTAATAAATGTTCCATGCTGTTATATATATTTCTGAGTTTCCCATCAATAAATTTAGCTAAATGTTTGGTCTTAGATACTGCTGCTGAAACTATAGCTCTTAAAGGTGGACCATTTTCATTCAAATTAATCTCATGAATCCCAAAAACAGTAGGTATTCTTGTTTCTTCTATTTTATATTTAGAGCTGTTATTTTTAAATATAATCAGCAGTTTACAAATATTAGCAATATAATGCAACATAATTGGAATTTATTTAGTACCAACAAGGAATATTTGGACATTGTAGGAACAAGTCCTAACATAGTATATAAAAAGGACACGACTATCAAAAACATGTTAGAAAGAGCACAAGAAGGTTGCCCCGGGACTAGGGGTATGTATAAATGTGGGTTTTGCTCACAATGCAAGCATATTTTGGAAGGAATGGAACTATATATCCCTAATTATGGGAAATATACCTACAAAAAGAAATACACTTGTAGTAGTAAGGCTGTTGTGTATATAGGGATGTGCACTGAGTGTCCCTGTTTTTATATTGGTAAGACAGTCAATGCCCTTAGGAGTAGAATGTACCAACATTTCTATGATATTAATAAGGAGGATATGAAAAATGTACTGTATAGCCATATTAAGAACAACGTAGGACATAATTTTAGATTTTCAGTGCTTGAACAAGTTATATTGGGGGACAGAGGGGGTCCCCTGAATGACTATTTAGAAAATAGGGAACTTAGATGGCAGTTAAAAACTAATGCAGCACAATTTCCAGGGTTAAACACTAGTATCTCTATCAGCTCTGTCCTTAGACTTAAAATGGAAGGTTATTTATAAAAAATTGTCATATAGAAGAAAATTATGGAAAATGTTTTTCACACTATATATTATTATACACACACATTTTTTATATATAGATTTTAGGAATTTTGTAAGTTAGTTTTGATAAAGTACATAATTGTTTTAGTCATTTTAGGATATAAAAAATATGTATTTAATGTATGAAAGGGTTAATTAATTAATTTATCAATTATGATGTCACCAATTAATGAATTTGTTGGTTGTGGGATATAAAATGGGTCAGTCTTGTGTTGTTTGCTGTTTGTTTGTTATTCTGAAGAAGTTTTTATTAAAAAACAAAAGAGCTAAATATATATACAGTGTGGATTCCGTCTTTCCTTTCTTGTGGTCTACTGTTTGTTACAGGTTTTGTTTTTTCGGACTTGTTTAATAGTGAAATATGGAAGGAGTAGACGGTGGTGATCCACCTACACTTGGGTCGTTAGCAACGTCTCTTTCTAATTTGAATTGTACTGTCAGCAACTTGGTTGCACTTATGGAAAGGCTGACCCAGCAGCAGAAGGTTGGTTCACAGGCTGAATGTCGAATTCAGCCTAGATGTATGAGCAGTAACACCGGAGAGGATGAGTCGAGCAGTTTTGGTATTACAGCAGCTCAGCGTCAACATAGTGAGAGAGTTAGCGCATCGGGGAGAGAAGAGGAGTGGACTTCCCCTTGTGCAGGCACTTCCAGGGACAGTACCTCTTTCAACGGAAGGAAAACCTTAAGCCAGTGGCTTGAAGGAGGTCGTGAATGGAAAAATATTCCATCGAACAGCCAGAATAGTAATGATTCCCTCAACGAACAACTTGGTCAACTTGAAAATTACACTTTTGAATATCGTAAACTACAATTAGAAAATAGTTATCTTCGTGAGTGCCAAAGGAGAGAACAGATCCCAAAAGGACTCCGACTTTGGCGTTACCCGACAGGACTGGTCAAGAATTCAAAACTACATCTTGAACTGATACAAATGTTCAATAGACATGGATGTGAGCTTCTGGACTGCCTTATTAAAGAGAATGACAAGAAAATGGTAAATCTTAATGAGAACATTAAGCATGTAAATAATAGTATTGAATCAGAGTTACTATTTAATTTTTATAAAGTACAGTATGACAACATATTTAAGAATGTTGATCAATATATTACTGGGTTAAAAAACAAAAAAGAAAAAAGTTAAAAAGAGATGAAAAGGGTTATGCTGAACACAGAGCATATCCTCCACCCCCCCCCTGAGTCAAAACAGGTCTAACAATTATTGTGATGTACCTGACAGAGAATTTGGTGGTGACAACTATCAAACAACTGACACAAGGGATTCTGATATTAACCCTTTAGAATTCCCCCCTCTGAGGAGGTCAGAAAGGCTAAAGAATCAGAGAGGGGGAATGGGACAACACAATTTCAATTACAGGGGGAGGGGGAGATTGTATTAGAACATTTGAATGTATTAGATCAAATGAATGTATTGGGACAAACACTTTTGGATAACCCATTTGAGGAAGTGAGTGTGGAAAATGTTTTATGTGATGTTAACAATACAGCGGAGAGTTCGTTTCAGATTATTTGGAACAAAAATTGTGATTTTAAAGTATACAATTATAGTGTGTGTACTTTAAGTAATGACATTGCTGATATTTTTGAAAAAGGTTTTTCCTTTGTTCCATGTAAAAAAGGAGGTCTGGATGAAGCTTTGATAGATTTAAAACTTTATACAAGAAAGTTCAATTTTCAATTTTGTTTCAAAGAAGGTGTTTTTGATAACAGCAGTGTAGATGTATGTAAAAAACCAAGTTCATTCAATCCCCCTTTGTGTCCGATTGTGCAGACGTTTGAAAAGATGTGTGAACACGATATCCATATGATGTTTAAGGACACTGGTTGGGTGTTACAGGCAGAAAACAATTTGAGTGTAAATGAGATGAAATTATTACAGGAAATATGTGGAAATAAATCAATAAGGATCATGAAACCAGATAAGGGGGGTGGGTTAGTAATTATGGATAAAAACAATTATATTAATAAAATGTTTGGGATTTTGTACACTGACACATATTGTCAGATTAGTATCAATGAGAAAAACATTTTACACAGGAAAGTGGATATAATGTTGGAAGAACTTCTTCTAAACAGACAAAATTACACTAGACGGATGGTCCTATATGGAAGTTAAATGTCCAAAGATTGCCACCTCTTTTGGTATACCAAAATTACACAAAGATTTGAACACCCCCCCCCCCCCAGACCCAGAGTTGATGCGAAAGCGTCAAAAACTTATTTTATAGCTAAATTTATAGATGCACAATTGAAAATATACTATGCAACTGCAATTGGATTGTCAAGGATTCATGGGATTTATTGAAAAAAATTAATAAAAGTATGTACAATCACAACCTTATTTTTGTAACTATAGACGTCAGGGATTTGTTTTCTGTCATCCCCCATGACTTTGGTATTGAATGGTTTTACTCATACCTATGTCGTTACACTGAAATGGGTCATGACAGGATACTCACGATCAGGAGTCTCATGGAAATAATTTTGGACACCAATATCATTGTTTTTGAAGAACAACTATTTAAACAATGTAAAGGTGTAGCTATGGGGGCTATTTGTGCACCCATTTTTGCTAACCTAGTTTTAGCTTTTTGGGAGAAAGAATATATTTTTACTAGCCCCTATGAAAAGCTTTGGAAATACTATGGGCGGTACCTAGACGACATAGTCATTCTATGGAATGGGAATGAAGATTTACTAGATGAATTTCTTGGTTACATTAAAGAAAGTACAACTTTTCTAGAATTTTCACACACCATCTCACATGATAAAATAGACTACTTGGACATCACTATTAATAAAAACAGATCTAATAATTGTTTTGAAACTACCATCTTTAGAAAACCTACATACTCCAACTCACTTTTGCATTTTACCAGTTTTCACCCCCTCCATCAGAAGAAGGCATTAGTAAAAGGGCAGGGAGTGAGACTGGCAAGGATGGTGTCTGATCACCAAGAGTTCTTAGATCAAATACATACCTTGAAAGGAATGTTGACAAGCAGAGGGTATCCATTAGGGTTTGTCAACACTATTTTAAAAGAGGTAGTAACCAAGAGGAAACAAGGAACATGTGTCCCTTTATTAGGAAAAGGGCCTGATATTCCTTTTGAAGGGGAACACAGAATGGAAAATAAAACATTTAATAGAGCTGCTATTTTTAAATATAATCAGCAGTTTACAAATATTAGCAATATAATACAACATAATTGGAATTTATTTAGTACCAACAAGGAATATTTGGACAATGCAAGCACATTTTGGAAGGAATGGAACTATATATCCCTAATTATGGGAAATATACCTACAAAAAGAAATACACTATTTAATTTGGTTACAAGGCCAACATACATGACATAATATATGTGAGGAATACAAAAAAACACACCTGACAACTCCTCAAGAGAAGATGGTGCTGTAAAAGAGGGATGAATTTTAACTACTGTAGGGAAAAAAACACCATTAGTGATCACATTTTGACACCATTAACCCGGTAAACACAATTAAAACATACAGAAGGTGTGACATACACTTACCATTCATATGTGCACTCAATGACGTTGATCCAGACTGGCCTAGGAATGGGAAGAAGGACACAGCATTAATGGTGGACAACTACAAGATTAACAGCAATAGCAGGTATAAAACATAGTTAATAGAATACCATTGATAGACTCCTGCTGTGGTGAGGTTATGGATTGCATTATGGTCCTGTAATGGGAAAGTAAAGAGACAGACAACACAGTCATGTATTTAGCAAAATCAATACCAACAGCATCGCATATACAACACAGTAACATGGGCTGCAAATACTCATGTGATAGACATTGCAACTGTTCAGTAGATGGGCCTCTGTTGACAAATATTGAAATAAATGTCATGCATTACGTGTGTGCTGCACATTAATGCAAGCTATGACAAATTTGCTGTAACATACCTGGTCTGTCTGCACCCGAACCTGCATGGCATTGGTCTACACTGGATGTACTTGTGGCATAGAATGTTAGGTAAATAACAATATGACAGTAAACAGCAAAGCCATGAAATGAGGCTGAGGCAATAACAAGGTAGTGGCTACAGTAACATTATGGAGGTACTCACCTGCCGATCTCTGGTTTAGTCCCAAAGTAGATGGATATGCAAACATTAATGCAAACAGCATTCAAAGTCTGTACTAATACATATCATTACACTTACATTCATCGTCTTCACTCCCTGTGGATATGGGTGCACAGCTCAACTCTGCTGCTGTAAATCCAGAACAATACATGAATATGCATGCTGCAGCAATATGCAGTGATTGTCTCAATACACAGCCTAATAATGGAAAAAAGACATACATGTTTGGCCAGGAACTCCAGTTTCAATCCCTCCACTGGGGATGCATTACTTCCCTCTTGCTATATACAAGGCCAGAAATATTGTAATGTGATGGGGGGGGTCAATGGTAGTCCAACACCAGTGGCATCCTTAGATGGCTGCATGTAAGATCATGTCTGAGCAGTCTTGTCCACTGGCATCAATGAATCGGTTCTGGCCTCCAACTACATTGATCATGTTGGTGCAGTCAGTCCAGATTTTATGTCTCCAAACCATATCGCCTAAAGGGCTTAGGATTCTACATATTGCTGGTGAGCATCAATTGTGATGTCATTTTCCTGGGGGGGAGAAGATGTCACCCCCTAGGATGGCTGACCATCTGAAAGACAGTGATTGGCACATGATAATATTCCTGTGAGCCCATTTATGCATTTGATTCTGTGAACAGCATATATCAACATAAACAGTAGGCATTCCTGTACAGTGCAAATGTCTGTATACCACTGTCTGTGATGAATACTAATATGACATTTAAAAAATAACAGCAATGCTTCCATGCATAACATTTGTAAAATCAGCATAACTTATAATATGTTTACAGTTTGTGAGTGGGATTAAGACCCCTCACATGACATATATGTTGACTGGAGGTCCAAATACAGCAGCAACATGCCACAAGAGTCTGCTTGAATTTCATATTAAAATACAACAGGAAACAATTGAACAACTTATAGAAAGCGTCAGAATACCCCAAGATCCGTAGGCAGGCCAAGATAGTACAGATCCTTGGTATACTGAGCTAGCAGTGGTAACACCTTAGTTAAGGAACATCACTGAAGAAATATTTGTAACAGCAACAGCACATCTTTTTAACAGTTTTGTTAGGAAACACAAATTAAGATATAGGCATAATATTGTCATCATATATTAGATACAGATAGTGTTGAAATCCATAGATTTCCATGGCTGCACCGCAGAGTGCAAGAAATTACCAGTAAGAATTGAGAATGATCCATAAAACAGCTTTTATATACTGTTAAGATTTGCAATAAAAGTCTGTTTATATACCTGCATGTGGGACTGAAATCACTTATTTAAAATAGCAACACCTGTATGCATAAATTCAAAAGAACATCACTCCAGTAACTTATAACAGCTTCTGTTAAACATCATTTTGAGTAGCAATTCATTTAAACAGGTACCTTTAGAAATGACTGACTTGAAGAGATTTACTATTCATCAAAACAGAAATACCACCAATTTCCAATGTACCTCTCACTTCAAATCACAGAATCAAAGTGCACCTACTGTAAACCCACATGTAAGTACCATTTGCAGCATACATAATTAATTAGGTTCATTAAGATTCAAGTTTTTGGAATTCCATTTGTGCATCTTCATGTAAATTGGCTTCATTAGTCATAACACCCAGGTGTACTATATAAATGTAAATACCCAATAGGTATCGATAAATGGTACTCTGTGTGGCACGTGCCTGTTATCTTACAATGACCTGACAATGTGACAGTAGTGCCACTTTCAAATATTGTTTATTTTGATACATTTACTGATCAGACCATTGCTAACTGTGAACTGAGTGGTAAATCAGTCAGCATTTCTCTGTGTTTGTATTTTCCCAAATTCTTGATAATAATGGCTACTTCAAGAAGGCTGAGAAGTGGCCATGTACTCAAATAGACAAACAAGGAGACAACCCATATGTTGACTTTGTATGCCAGACTGGACTAGAGCCAGACCCAGGAACTTCTCCATGATAGATGCATGGGACCAGATCATGAGGGAGCACTGAACTAGGACAGGAATCTGCCACACTAGAGTGTAAGTTCACCACCATTATGATGACCTGCATTAGAGGGATGCGGAGATGCTTCAAAGGAGGGTCATCGAGGTGCAGAGGCAGCCTGTAGATCCCTACTTTAAGTGTTAATACTCTACGCATACCTGAGCATTTCTATGGATTTTGCAGATACTTCTCTGCCCAATATATATCAGACATATATTTTTATAACCATTTAGTAACATGTGTGGCAATTAGCTTATGATGATAATTATGTGGACTTGGTAAATACTGTCTTATTAACTAAATGTGGGTTCAGCTCCTGTGTTGATAATTTCTTTAACAATGTGCATATTATCCATAATTATGACCTTTGCAGATATACATGTGGTATACATCTAATGACATAATTTTACATCACCACTGTCCTCTTGCATCACTAACATCTGTATATTTAGGCCTTGGATGACTGCATGCTTTCTAGTTTTCCATTATAGTACCACACTATCATCTACTGTACCATTATACACTGGAATAAAAACACATACATAACTTAATTAATTCATTCCTCTTATGAAAGTACACAGACACATTTATTTAAGATAAAAAGGAATGCCTGTCTGACTGCTTACACATGTTTTAAGTTATATGGTGATAGCTGTTATTTCTGTACAATAAAATCTCCAATGCATTTTTGTAGTTTCCGTATTCATCCATTTTCTGCAGGATTTAAATACCTCCACTGCCTGTCTTCTAAAATGAAACTCAGGTTGACTGTTAGCTTGGGCTGTAAGGAAACCTGCCAGCTTAACTAAATGCTGGCATGCTGTGGGTTACCACCCTCATAGGCAAAACATATATCTGTAACTATTATCTTTGTTTAATTCATCCAAAGCATTTGTTTGGAGAAGCATATTCCAAAACTTGATATTAATGTTTATATTGTGAATGTTCAGGAATAACTGTATTAGTCATCGAAGTCCTAGGCATAGCCTGTAATCCAAAATGCTCTGATAACATCAGCTTTCTAACAACAAGGTTTGTAGAGCTATACTTGTTTGTTTGAGGAATAATGTGTGCTGAAATGAACCAGGCTTGCATGCTTACATTCTGCCATGCTATGTGCTGAAATCCAGAGAGGGGACACATATCTAAAACTGCTGTATTGCTTTAATTTACTCATAGCATTTACTTAGAGAAGCATATTCCACTTATTGATACAAAAGCATATTTTGAGCATGGTTATTGAAGAACTATTGAATTACTATGAGTATATCCATAATCCGTAACATTCCACTGACATCAGCTATTTAACAGCAGGGTCAGTAAAGTTTGTTAAATACTGTTATATGTCTGAACAATTCTTTGGTTAATATTATATACTTTGTAAAAGTGCTATCAGTGTCTGTTTTGTCATGAAATATTACCATCAATTCAAGAATATTATCATCCTCAAGTTTTGAGGGAGTGAGATGGGCAGACTATCAGTTGAAATGCAGCTCAGGGAAGATGTATGTATTTCCTTAACGATGTGCATTTTGTCTAGGAATATCATTGTCCTCACACATAGCTTACTGTGTCCCTTATGTACAGCAGCATGTATGTTTCTGTTCACAGAAGCTCTATGCTGCATGACACTGTCCCATTGTCTGAGGAATTGATATTCTGCATTACTGTTTATGTTTCTGAATACAGTGCTGACATGTCTCTAATGTTCAAACTGTTTAGCTACATGACCAGCACATGCTCATACTTAGAACGCCTAACCCAAGATCCTTATTAGATCACCCCCTATCCAGGTGATGTCATAAAAAGAAGTCTTCACTGCATTCAAAAAAATATTTTCAGTCAAGGTGTGTTAGCTTAGCAGGTAGCTCACAGGGACAGAATTTGGATATAGATTGTGGTTGCAGGTTTAAATCTCAATTGCAGCAGCTAGGAAAGACAACCACAAGGCCTTTTATAGTAATGTAAAGAATCTCCACAGCAATACCAAGATTTGTTCTGAGTTAGTGCACAATGGTACCTCCTATACTGAGCCAACAGATATTGCAAATATACTGGCCAACTTTACCCCTCTCTCCCCCCAAAGGACCAATAACAATACCAGTTGATTGCCAGGCACCCAGTATTACTGCTGCACAGGTTAAAACAGCACTGTCCAAGGCCAAGAATACAGCTTCTATGGGACCTGACAATATCCCTGGCTGTGTTCTACATGAACTGCAGAGTGAACTGGCACCTCACCTGTGTGCCCTGTTTAATCACAGCCTCATCACAGGCTTTGTCCCTACCGAATGGCAAACTGCTACAGTCATCAATCTCCACAAAGGAGGAGTGACTACAGACCCTGGGAACTATCGCCCAATTAGCCTGACAAGTCTGATATGCAAAGCTATGAAGCGCATCATCATGGACCTAATAAACAAGGCTATAGGGAATCTCCAAACTCTGGATCCCACACAGTTTGGTTTTGTGAAGGATAGATCACACCTGCTCAACTTGGTTGACTTCTTTGAGTCACTAACCAGAGCTGTGGATGAAGGCAAGGTGATTCATATAGCCTACCTTGATCTGGCCAAGGCCTTTGATACCATTCCCCACTCAGGAATCATAGAAAAACTCACTAAGCTAGGCATCAACCCCTATATCACTAGGTGAGTTGCAAACTGGCACACACATAGAACCCACAGTGTGAAAGTAGCTGACTCTAAGTCAGACTGCTGACCAGTCATGAGTGGAGTCCCACAGGGTTCGGTCCTGCATCCTCTTTGGTATCTACTTCTCTGAAGTCCAGGGCAACACAAAGGGACTCTGGCAGACAAAGATCACAGACAATTGCAAGTTGGGAACTATTATTAACTCCCCATGTGATGTTGACATCCTACAGAAAGGCCTCATTGAGACCAACGACTGGTGTCAGAACCATGGCCTTAAGCTCAATGCCAAAAAATGTGTCGTCATCCCCTTTGGGAAAAACTCAGTTCCCATGAATTACCACAGTGATGGTAATCCACTGAACATAGAAGATGTTATAAGAGATCTGGGAACACAGGTTGACAGCAACCTCTCTTTTGACCACCACATTGCCACTGTGGTCAGAAAGTCCTTCTATGTGGCACATCTCATTACTAAGGGTTTTGCATCCAGGAAGAAAGAGGTCATTGTCTCCTTCTACTCTTCCTTCATTAGGCCACTTATTGAGTACAATGCCTCATTTGGCATGTACCTCACTAGACACCTGCAACAACTGGAGAGGCCACAAAAGTACCTCACAAAGAGGATCCTAGGCCTTAAACACTTGTCCTATATGGACAGACTCAAACAAAATCCAACTATTTTCTGTCTCACATCATCTACTTAGAGGCGATCTCTGCTTGACTTACAAAGCCATGTCTGACCCAGCTCTGTTACAAATGCTACATCTAAAGAAAGCCCAATCCCTCTGGACCACACACTCCAGAGACCTCAACCTCATTATCACAATCAACAGAGCATGCTGGAGGGACAGGTTCATAACCCAGAGACTGCCCATGCTATGGAGTAGACTTCTCATACATGTCAAACAGAGCACCTCACTGGCCCTTTTCAAGAGAAATCTTGATAGGTAGATGGGAAATAGAAAATACACCCTGGGGATTACTCCAGTAGCTCTACTCGACAGAGACACTGGGAACTAAGGTCAGGTGGCACAATGCCAGGGTAATCCATGAGCTAGGCTTGTAAAGGCTCCAGGGCCATTAGCCTAGTGCACACCTATGAACCTATGAACCTATGTCCTACAATCTGTGTTCAAAGATGTTAAAACCTATCTGTAACACTGTCCACAGTGTATTGTGATTATCTAATGTGCTTCAGAAGTAAATGTCTAGATGCTGTGCAATGTTAAAACCTATATGTAACACTGTCCTATGTGCATTTTGATTATGTAATGCACTTCAGAAGTAAATATCTAGAAACTTCTATGAAATATCACTGTTATTTGAAGAACACATCATTCATACATTCTTTTTTTTAATTTCAGGTTCATAGGCGAGGAGGATTAGAGCTGGAACTGTGCCATGTGCATTGAGCAGATGAACAGACTTGAGGATTAGTGGAGGGAGATAGGTATGTTGATTTATTTTTCCTGTTTTATGAAATGAAATGTATATTTCTTTGTTTACAGGCCTGGATTTTTTACAAAAACATGTATATTGATTAGAATGCAGGAATACCCATCATGCAGCAGTAACATATGTGCAATTATCACACAATAGCTGTGCTTACAACTTGATTGAAATTGTAAAATGTTGGACTTTCATGTAGCATTGAGCCATTGTTTCAGCAAACAGTTTTTGAAGTATACTCCACAACTTAAATAACAGTTGGGTTGTTGTATCTGTCACACATACTGGGAGGTGGCTGTTTTATGTCCAAGTAAGGTCTTTAACTGCTTGTTATTATGTATGATCTGGTGTATCCCAGTGATTGATCTGTCTACTTTCTGAGTAAATGGGTATCTGCTGGGTTAGTTCTCATTTACACTTCTGTTTAAAGACTGTGTGACATGTCCTTCAGTTCAGCATTGATATTGTGGCTGCCTCTAACACATTGGGTGTTTCTGTTGAAACACAGTTATGCTTTACATTTACTGACACTTGTGCTGATACACACTTAATTGCAGCAGGTCATATCCAATGCACCATGCAAGTCAACATTGGTATTGCATCTGCCTCCGACATCTTGGGTGTTTGGATAGAGCACACAGTTATAGCCTAGGTTTACTGACACTTGTGTAAATTGACATTTGTGTGCAGCAGCTCATTATCAGCAAGCATATTCACAATGTTTTGATTTTTCAGGCTAGTGATTGCTAATAATTTATGGTAGCTAAGGCAATCAGTTGTACACATACAATACTGTTAGTAAATTCTCATATGTCACCATCTGTGGTGATTGAACATATACCATTGCTTTTACTGTTGTAGTCATTATATTGATGTGTGTTCAGCAAATTATCATGCTGCTTGTCTCAGATATTTGTCATATTACTTGCCTGTTGTCTACAATATTGTCATATCACTTTCTCCTTATTTTAACAATGCCACTTTGTGGCTATTCATATAAATCATCGAATGCAAGCAGTGCAATCTCTTGATTTGAGCATTCATACATTCTTATAAAACTAATGACCTGAGTGGGTGTATCTAAGCCAATAGAATTGCTAAAAAGAAAATACTGACACATCCAGTTTACAAATAAGGCATATAGGGCCATGCACTTATCAGGTAATGCTGTCCATAATGGATGTGTGTCAGTCCTTGTGTAAATTGTCCTCATAATCATATTTTGTTGTGCTATGATATTCATGGCACTTTTTTGCATGATAGACATTTGCTTTTGTTTTCTGTTTTGTTTTGCAATTAATCTTGACAGAGCATTGGATCTGAAGATGCTCTGCAAAAGCTGACAATCAGCACATACCAGGCCACTGCCATAGTCTTCCAAGGATGGTGGTGATGATGATGACAGTGATGGTGATGAGAAACCTGGACCCACACCTGCCAGAGCCATCATGCCTGCACCCTGGAGGAGACAATAACATGACCAGAATCAAGATTATCTGGAGGAGATCAGACGGTCATGACCAGTGTGCTCTGAACACAGATGAGGGCTATGATGGGATCCTTCTTTAAGGGTAGGACATGGGCTTTGTGAGATTCATTCAGGGAGATAGCTGGTGAGGTCATTTGGGAGTATGATCCCCATCAGCCTGGTCCCTCTGGTCCATCAGTGTTGTCTGTGTGCTCCACTTGGGTTATGCTGCCACATGATGATTTCCATTTCATTGATTGGACTGTATATGCACTCTTGTGCATGCATACTATGTTTCTTCCATGCTTAAGTGTTACTGTCATGTGACTTTTATTTCAGTTTCATGTGTGTATGACACACAGTAGCACATTGCACTTTCCACCCACATTCAGCTGTCTGTGCATTATGGCAGTTAACTTGTAGCTAGTGCTGTAAGAGATAGCCTGTAAACATGTGTCTTACTGGAGCAAATGGCAGACAACATATATTGTCCATACTCCATCACTAACAGTGTGATATGCCTTGGATTGTGTTTAGCCATATCAGGTATGTGCAACAGACAGACAAGTCGTTTCACGTGTGTTTTGGATGACAGCTGTTATGATGTCCCACTGACATGATATGGTGTTGTGTGTCTTGGGCTGGCAATACTGATGACATGTGGATTTATATCCAAGTATATCCTGTCTATGTGTAGTTCTCCTTTTCTGACTGCATCAAACAGCAATATAGCATTAATTTATACACAGTGTTACAGATAAAACACTGTTTAACAGTATATTATGCTGTGTTTACTGTATGTAGCATTTCCACATCCATTACATACTAACATCAGTTTACACCTTCCACAAGTAGTTGTACACATTAACTGAATGTACATGTGTGTGCACATAGTTGGATACATACTGACACACAAATGTATCATTGACATTGTTCAGTTGGCCAGAAACCTAATTTTGTGTTCAAAAATAAAACATCTTTAAAGAGGATGCTGTGCTACGCAAGAAAGACAGAGAAACCCCTTAATACAACTTTGATTTATGGGACCCACCTCTGTTCTAAATGTAATTGGTGTGGATATATAGATACCACTGGGAGGTTCAGACATCCAGACACAGGGAAACAACTAGAATTTAAGATTACAGCAGATTGTAACACCTGTCATTTAGTGTATTTGGCATATTGTCAAACCTGCTTATCTTTTTTTTTTAAGTTTATTGTGCATTATTTTTAGAGATATACATGCCTTAATAGGCTGGGAGGTATAGACTTAATTATGTAATGACATCAGTGTTTGCATTGGTGGAAGGTGCTTTAAATAGATCAATAGATGGAGTATGGATATGTCTGATGAAGCAGTTTATATAACTGCAAAAGCACTCACAATAAAACATTTTGCCTTTTAACTGGAATTGGTGTTTACGTGGATATATTCTGCCTTGCTTTGGTTCACTTCATTTTTTGTTTTCATTGTTGAAGTAAACAGCAATATACCATCAATCTATACAGATTGTTACAGATAACACATTATTTAACAGTATATTATGATGTGTTTATTGTGTGCAGCATTTCCCCATCCATTATGTACTGACATCAGTTTACACCCTCCACAAGTAGTTGTACACTGAATGTACATGTGTATTCACATACTTGGATACATACTTCGACACAAATGTACCTTTGACATGTGAACATTCACTGAATTACTGCTGATGTGCCGTAATGATATTCACAGGAGTGTCCTCTACTCTGTAATAAGGGGTCTATATAACAAGATCGAATGTTTAGATGATTTAACACCTAAACATCGAACGTGTAATATCGAAAGCAAAAAACAGCGAATAGCCAATTTAACACAGGGAAAGATTTCCCTTTGCCATTCACCAGATTTTGCCATTTTGTCTACTATAGAGCAATCTCGGAGTTGGTATATTTAGTTAGGGGGGTGTGGGTGGCAAAGCCCCCCACTTAGTTTGGTTGTAAAGTTATTTTTTTTATTTTCATGGCCAACGGATGTCTTTCCCTGCGCCGTTTGATATTGCAAGTTCGATGTTTAGGTGTTTGTTCGATTACCTAAACATTCAGTCTTGTAATATAGACCTGTAATAAGCAGGGGAGTTGACATGCACCTGCATTGATTTATTCAACATTTGCATGACAGTATATGTGTAAGTGCTTGTATTTTTTTTAGCTTGCTTTACTATGCAATGTTGATGTGAAATGATTGCACATCACTGTGTATATGTGTTTTAGACATGCCATGTGACATGATTGCACATTACTGTGTATGTGTGTTTTATACATCTCCAGTTCTGTGGACATCAGCACTCAATCTGGCCATTTGACATGCATTTTCCATTTGATTAAATGTATTTCTGTTTGGCATCTACAGCACCCTGTGTGCTGCACACATACATTTGCATTGTGTCAGTTTATCTTGTCTTGCTTTACCCTGATATGAGCCCAGGTTGTCCACATTCCTCCCACCTTCACCTTCTTCTTCTTTTGGCTTTTCCTGGTTAGGGCTTGTCACAGAGGATCACCTGGCCTCTCATGATTGGCAGTGGAGTTTTATGGTGTTGGGTTGCCAGCCCAGCACCCAACATTCTACAGAAGACACACACACACACACACACACACACACACACACACACACACACACACACACACACACACACACACACACACATGCACTCATGCCTAGGGCCAATTTAGAGTGTCCAATCCACCTACAGCATGTCTTTAGGATGTGGGAGGAAATTGGAGCACCCAGAAGAAACCTATGGGACCACAGGGAGGACTTGCAGACTCTGCACAAAAGGCACCCCACCCAAGGATCGAACCAGAGAACCTCTAGCTGTGAGGTGACAATGCTAACTGCTGCACCACCATGGCTGCCCATTCCTCCCACCTTCATATTTTGTTATTATATTTTGCTGATATGTGTGGTTTTGTCACAACTAATGACCATCTCCATGTATTATTTTGACACAGTGAGCCTGTGCTAATTGTATGTCCAGTTTTGCAATGTGGGACATGTACACACTAGTTAATGCTTGCAATACATCCTTGTTCTCAATATCCTTGTGTGTTACTCAGGGTATTTTTTTCCCATCCACGTGCACAACCTAAAACATTCATTATGCTGTACTGTTACATTTTTTAATATATTATTCATGTTGCTGGTGTATGTATGTATGTGTATCAGTCTTGTTTTCATGTACATTCAATTTATGCAACTGACACACATACATACACATGTGCACTGTGGATTGCTTTTGACATGGCATGTGTAACACATACACATTGAATTACACTTTTTTGGGGTTGTATGCGCCAGCTTGTGTATGTAGTAGCCTTTGTTGCTCTTCTGCAGTACTTCTGTTTGGCACTGTGCTCACATACATGGTTGTAGGATTGTTTCAGTCCACTTCTGGAATTAACTAGCGTTGTTAGACCTACATTTTTTATTATGTGATGTTGCTTTGCCGACACCTGTACTGTTGATGGAATAGCTGGATATCTGTTTATTTATCCAATGTGTTCTGTGATTCTACTTTATTATTATTTATTTATTATTTTTTGGAGAAGGTTCCCCTGCACCCTAGTAGCCAGAGTGTGCAGTTAGAACTTGTCTGATTGAAGACTGCTGGAACAGGGCTCAGTTTTGATTTTTTTTCTAGTTAATTGGGTAACTTGTTTAAATCAGATTGTTCATTTTCTATTGTTTTATATATATATATATATATATATATATATATATATATATATATATATATATAGATAGATAGATATACAAAATTGCACTATATTCATCTGCTTTTACTGTATTTGTGTTTCTTCCTACTTTATTAGTAGGGGCATTGACTACAACTCTGAACTGAGATATATAACAATAAGCATCTTTTTATGTGCATTTAAAGTGTTTTTTTTATTGTATCTGCTTTATTTTCTGAAAAAAAAAAAAAAAAAAAAATATATATATATATATATATATATATATATATATATATATATATATATATGTATGTATATGTATACTTGTTTCTCACGTTTCTAAGCTAGTATAGTCCAGTTTTCAGGTTAGTGATGAATTCAGGGCTGTGTTACAAATCAGCCCAGAAAGTAGTAGTTTATTGGCCATTTTGGGCTAATTTCTATCTCTTTCATTTCCCTGCTATAAAAACTGCATTTGCCCGGTTTTGTGCACCAGTCAGCGCCGGTTAGCTAGAGTATTACTATTCCCAGCTCCACAAAGTCTCGTCTTCAATTTTTCCCTTGGAACTAGATAAACTTTCAACTTAAGCACTCAAGCCATTCATTTCTCAGCCCGGCACTTGCTCAAAACTCATAGCAAGCACTTATAAACCCTAGCACTACAGAAGAACAAGGCTCTCTATTCGACCTTACCAGCCATTCAGTAAAACAGTTTACAGTACCTATCCAGGCATGTCGAAAGGACAGTTTCAGGTGTACTCTCCAGTCCAACTGGTGAATCTGGGCATTTTGAGGCAATGTTACAACTGCCTCATGTACACAGACAACCCTCTCCTCCTACCACCAAACACTAATACATGTGAGAGATGCAATTATACTGCCAAACTGGTGGCTAACCTCTCTCAACCCAAGACTGGATCAGACAGTCAAGAGGAGAAGGGAAATACTGGCATCACACCACCAGTCTCACATAGACCCATTAAAGCAGCACCGGTAAAAAAACACACATGAATACACGAAAACATACTCGGAGGCTCTAAATAAAAATCTGCAAAAGCAACAGAGCCCTCCAAAGCACACATCCAAGTAACCTCCACCCCCCCAACACAAAGCATGAAACACATGCTTCACAAAACCAATGTGCCATGCAATCACAGCCCTCAAGGCAAAATAACATACCCAACATACTAGTAATAGGTGACTCTATAGTCAGGCACACTGATGTCCCACTCAATAGGCTGAATAAGGAGAACGTTACTGTTAGCTGCCTGTTGGGTGCCAGGATCTGCCACATAACACAAGCACTCAGGTCACTCCAGAATAAGTACAAATATGGCTCTCTCATTGTCCATGTCGGCATGAATGACCTGAGCTGTACCTCCCTGGACTACATGAAAAGAGACATGGAAGAGCTCTCTGATCACATAGCCCAGGCTGGTATGACCCTGACCCTGAGTAGCATCCTGCCCTCACCAAGAATAATACCATGGTATAAAGAAAAAAATATCAATTTCAACAATTGGCTAAGTTTCTGGTGTCATTCAAAGGGGATCCAGTGTCTGTGTGCTTGGGATGACATGCTCGACAAGCCACATTGCTTCACTAGAGACGGCTTGCACCTGTCACCCTTAGGATTTTGAATACTGGCCAAGGCTCTTGCCACCCCCATAGTGCCTTTTTTAGGCAAGGTTCAAAAGACAAACCCACCGCCATAAATAGCACAAGTAACAAAAATCTGAGGGTAATACTACTCAATGCCAGAAGTCTAAACCTAAAAATGCATGCACTAGAGGCACTCCTCAGTATGGAGAAAATTGTTATATGTGCAGTAACAGAAACCTGGTTTAAGGCTCCAGAGAGCACCCCAGCATTACCAGGCTGCAACTCATGCCATACATTTCGGCCACAGAACCCGGACCGAAATACAAAAGGCGGGGGAGTATCCATATTCATCAACGATACCCACACCTCCAGGTTAATGGCACAGCACGATGCTTCAGAGATTATCCACGTGCAACTAACAATGGGCAAATCTGCAATTCAAATTGTAGCTTGCTATAGATCATGCACCATGTCCTAGGACCCCCATTCCACATTTCTGGAAACACTGGATAACATAAAGGTCCTACCAAACACCCTAATATTGGGTGATTTCAACTACCCAAACATTAACTGGGAGAACTACTCAAGTACTAACTCCCTTGCCCAACATTTCCTAGACTTTATAAACTCAATCACCCTGAAACAACTGGTCAACATTCCCACCAGAGGTGACAACATATTAGACCTGGTCATCACCAACATGGGCGATCGGTGTTCCACACTGGAGGTCAACCCCTCGCTGGTTATATCTGACCATAAACAAATCACTTTGGATATCCACATTCCGCCCCCACCCCTGGACAAGGAAACCACCATGAAAAACTTTGCAAAAGCAAACTTCACGTTACTTAAGACGGAGGTGGAAAGTTTCAAAGCCTCCATGCTAAAGGATAACACTGTCCAAGCTGCAAAATCCTTTACTAATGCATTCTACGGGCACCTACAAGAATGCATGGATCGTGCTATCCCAAGGAAAATCAAGACTCACTCCTCCAAGAAAAGGAAACCAGTCTGGTGGACCCCTGCCATAAACAAGCTATACAATAGAAGGAGGAAACTAGTACAGAAAAGAGTAAAATCCCAAGAAGGGAAGACATACCTTATCAGTATCAGCAAGAAACTACGCTCCCTCATAAAATCATCCAAGGCTAGCTTTGAAAGAAAACTTGCCAAGGACTCCAAAGATAACCACAAGGCATTCTTTAGCTACGTCAAGAATCTAAGTGGCAATGCTCAGACCTGCTCAGACTTAGTGCAGAATGGCACAAAATACACTGAACCAACCGATCTTGCCAACATCCTGACAGACAGGTTAAGTGCAAACTTCACCCCCCACCCCCAAAAGGGCCCATAACCATACCAGAATAATGTAGAGCCCCTGAAATCACAGACACGCAGGTTAAAATAGCCCTCTCCAAAGCCAAAAACACAGCATCAATGGGACTAGACGGTGTCCCAGGCTGTGTCCTACACGAGCTTAAAGATGAACTAACCCCTCACCTAAACACACTGTTCAAACTCAGCCTGTCCACAGGCTATGTACCCATAGAGTGGTGCACAGCAATGGTTATTCCACTCCACAATGGTGGAGCCACAACAGACCCTGGGAACTATTGCCCTATAAGCCTGACTAGCTTGGTCTGCAAGGCTATGGAGCACATCATCATGGAACTCATTAAGAGACACATTGGGAACCTCCAAACACTGGACTCTACCCAGTTCGGCTTTCTTAAGGGCAGATCATGCCTCCTAAACCCGGTGGACTTCTTTGAGACAGTTACCAAGGCTATAGACAAGGGAAAGGTGGTACACACAGCCTACCTAGACCTTGCAAAGGCTTTCAACACCATTCCCTGTTTTGGTATTATAGACAAGCTCACCAGCCTGAACATAAACCCCTATGCAACAAGATGGGTTGTCAGTTCGCTCACGGACAGAACCCACATGTTGAGAGTTGTGGGAGCTAGGTCTGAATCTAAACCGGTTACAAGTGGCGTTCCCCAGGGCTCAGTCCTAGGACCCGTCCTGTTCGGCATATACTTCTCAGAGGTACAGACAAGCACAGGAGGACTATGGCTAACCAAGTTCACAGATGACTGCAAACTAGGGGCTATAATTGACTCACCAGCTGACACAGACATCCTCCAAAAGGGTCTCACTGAGATGGATACCTGGTGTCAAAATCATGGCCTCAAGCTAAATGACCAAAAGTGAATAGTTATTCCCTTTGGAAATAACAAAGTACCCACAAATTACCACATAGGTGGTAGTCCCCTAAATATGGAAAACTTAATAAGAGATCTGGGAACCCAGGTAGATAGTAATCTCTCCTTTGATAATCACATGTCCAAAGTGGTTAGAAAATCCTTCTATGTGGCCCACCTAATCACAAAAGGGTTTTCATCCAGATCAATAGAAGTCACTGTGCCCCTCTACTCATCACTCATCAGACCCATCATAAACTACAACTTCCCATTTGGGATGTACCTAACAGGACACCTGCAACAGCTGGAAAGACCACAGAAGTACCTCACCAAGAGGATCACTGGCCTCAAACAGATGCCGTATGCAGCTCGACTGAAGAGACTCCAGCTGTACTCGGTTGCATACCGCCTGCTCAGAGGTGATCTCTGCTTGACATACAAGGCCATGTCCAACCCAAAATTAATGGACATGCTCCACCTAAAGAAAACCTTATCCCCTCGAGCCACAAGCTTTAGGGATCTAAACCTCACCACGACAATAAATAGGACTTGCTGGAGGGATAGATTCCTTTCCCAGAGACTTCCCATGCTTTGTAACTAGATTCCAATCTACATTAGGCAGAGCTCCTCATTAACACTCTTCAAGGGAAACCTTGACGAGTGGATGGGAAACAGAAAATTTACCCCGGGGATCACTTCAGTGACTCTGCTGGACAGAGGCACAGGGAACTAATCTAAGGAGGTGGCAAAAGCCAACACATTCTGGCTAGCTTATAAATGCCTTCGGGTAGATAGCCTAGTACCTACCTATGAACCTATTACCCTAGAACACACATCTAACATTAATGAAACCAAAAGGAGCACCTAGGCTGATGCAGAGTCACAAGTAGAAATGAAAGGCAAAATCCTCAGGTTAAAATCCAAATGAAAGGCAAAATCCTCAGGTTAAAATCCAACTTTAAGATCTGACCTGCAGTGGAATTAAAGTTGGATTTTAACCTGAGGATTTTGCCTTTCATTTGGATTTTAACCTGAGGATTTTGCCTTTCATTTCTACTCGTGACTCTGCATCAGCCTAGGTGCTCCTTTTGGTTTCATTAATATTATTTAAGTTTTTCTGGAGCACTGGGCGTTTATCCTGTTTGTCAGCAAGTGGTTTGTTCCTGTTTTATTAGACACATCTAACATTGGTAATACACATCCAGGTATGACTGCCACACAGTTTGTGATCTGTCATAACATGATAGTGCATAGGTAAATATGTTTTTTTGCATTTCACCATGGCTGGTATGCATCCCCATCCTTTTTGACACCTTTCCATTGCCTGTGCTGTGCAGTGTGCTGTCTGTGTAACTTACCTGTTCTTACTGTTTTTTTCCCAACCTTGGTCTGTCTTGTGTTGTGCTTCTTGTTCTATAGGTATACCTGCTGTGATGTTATTCTCCTTCTCTTCCCTATGTTTACCTTTCCTTCTATTCTATAAAAAAGATGGAGCCCGCTCCCAAATTGTAGATGCCTTTCTAACTATCTCTTAGATTTTCCTATTCCAACATCCCTGTTGTTTGCGCCTCTTCTTCACCCGTACTCCACATCTTCTTTCTATCTCCCACTTTCCTTAGGTGTGCACATTATTTGTGTTCTCTACACAAGTCCTGAACCCATTGTTAGCAAATGTTAGCTATAACAATGTGACCGTGATTGCCCCTTGCTTTTATAATTTTTTTATTAAAAAATATACAGATTCTGTCTGAAAACTATACAGATTCTGTCTGAATCCTAAGTCCAGGATACGGTATTTTATTAATTAAATCTGTTACAGAGATATCTGTAGTTGTCTTTGAGCTTACTGTAAAGAGGGCTGTTTATATCTATCTATCTATATATCTATCTTTATATAAATATATATATATATATATATATATATATAAATGTTACAAAAACAGCAATGAATGACTGATACTGTAGAATAAATGAGGCAACAGAGAAAAAAAAACAGTTTGATCACCATGGTGAAGGTCATAAACTTTAATAAAACACTAAAACAATAAAAAGAAGATGAGCGCTTTTGGGTTAACACTAACCCTTCTGCAGATCTACTCATGCTCAGTGAGTAAAATCATTTAAAAAACATGATATCCAATCAAAATTTGTTAAATTGCAGACACCCATCAGGAGCTGGCTTTGAAGACTGAATCATGACATAGTCACTTAAAGAGATATTTTAACCAATCATGATCCTCTATGCAGCCTATGCCCATTAAGGGCTGCCTTAAGAGGTAAATTCACATTCAAACCAGGTGGTTTTATCAGCTTGCAGATCCCCAAATCATCTAATTTCTGCAAGCTCCGTTTTGTCCGTGATGTTGCCTCCCCTAATACTTTCTTCTATAACTTGTAGAACCATAAAAGAAAATTATGGTGAGGATTAACAGAGATGTGCTTTACAAGAAGATTCTTCAGGTCTGCTAAGCAAATATCACTTATGTGTTTCCAAATATGTTCCTTCAACTGTCTGTTCCTTTTTCCTACATAAAAGCTGCTGCACTAGTTGCAGCAACCAATGTAAACCATTTTTCTAGTTTTATAGTCAGCATATAGTCTTGTAACATATTTCTTTCCAAATATCAGGTGTATAAATTGACTTCTTTTGGAAATATATTTGCAACATATGCACATCCTGCATCAGTAAGTACCAACTATCCCAGATCTTATGTTTTTGTTCATCTGGGAAATGAAGCATTAATGCTGCTTCAGATTTTTATTTCATTTAAAACAGAATGATGGTACATCTCCTACTTTATCCTGTATTGCTGTACCTGTTTTCAATTTTCTTTAATGATATCACAGAAATAGTTTATGACCCCAGCATATGTGAGTACAGTTAGATTTTTCTGAGTAGATATGATCACATTATTTCCTGAACTTACAGAATCAGGCTTTTCTTTAGGGTTGCCACCTTTTCAAATGCCCAGAGAAGGACATTTTTGGTAAAAATGTCAGATTTTGCAGGGCAAAACATACCCATGGCCAGTACACAGGACAGAATTTCACTTTTTGGCCTAAATAAAAGTTTATTCTTGTAGCATTTTAATTGTTTATTCTGTTTCTTATCGTATTTAGGTGTTTCAGATACACAATAACTGTTTTTATGCAACTATTACATAAAATATAGGAAACATATTTGTCCTAAAATCTTAGGACATTTACCATTTTTTTGATTTCTTTGTAGGACATAACTGCCCAAAGAGTGACTGTCCCCCACAAAATGGGATTGGTGGTAACCCTATTTTTCTTAGAGAAAAACAGCCTGCCAGTTGTCTCTGTAATGCTTCTTACTGCAGTTATTTCTCTTTTCAATTCATGTTTTGCTTAATCTCTGTCTCTGAACTGATGACCTACATTCTCAGTGGGTTGAATAAATTCATCATTCAATGTGCAGAGCCTGGAAGTTCTAATTAAGTGACTCTACAAAATGTTGGGGAAAATGTATTGTGGATGCATACAAGTATGAAAGAGTGTGAGATATCCACAAAATCTAGCCAAGTATATGATTCATGTACTGTGAACTTGAGAAAATCTATTGATGCTTCTAGATATTGAATGAACTGACACAGCTCTTCAGAGGTACCATCCCATAGCAAATAAATATCATCGACAAAGCATCTGTAAAATTTCAATGATGATTTGAAGAAGGATTGTTGATAAAAATGTATGCTTCTTCCCAGCTGGTCAGCACTAGGTTGGCATAGCTGTTTGCACAGGGGGTGCAAATGGTGACACCCCGTTTTTGCCAGTAGATGTTCTAATCAAATATGAAAATTTTGTTCTTGAGTACGAGTTTCAGTAACATACCTATAAGATTGATCTTTTCATTGTCATATTGACTTTTCTCTTGCACAAAACTCTTAACGTCATGTTTGCCATAGTTGTTGAGGATAACAGTAAATAAACTTTGCACATCAAGAATTCCCATCAGATGTTTTATACCATTTTTTAAATGGTTTTACTCACTGATCATTAGTAGATCTGAGAAAGGGTTAGTGTTAACCTGAAAGTACTTATCTTCTTATTGTATTTTTAGTGTTTTATTAAAGTTTATGACCTTCACGGTAGTGATCAAACTGTCTTTTTTAATTCCTCTGTGTGTGTGTCTCTCTCTGTGTGTGTGTGTGTGTGTGTGTGTGTGTGTGTGTGTGTGTGTGTGTGTGTGTGTGTGTGTGTGTGTGTGTGTGTGTGTGTGTGTGTGTGTGTGTGTGTGTGTGTGTGTGTGTGTGTGTGTGTGTGTGTGTGTGTGTGTGTGTGTGTGTGTGTGTGTGTGTGTGTGTGTGTGTGTGTGTGTGTGTGTGTGTGTGTATAGACAGATCGATAGATATAGATATACAGATATGTATAAATATATGTATATATATATATATATATATATATATATATATATATATATATATATATATACATATATATATATATATATATATATATATATATATATATATGGGTTCATATGATACCATCGACAACTGAGTAAATCGACAACCGGCCCTGCAGCACCACTTTACCGAAACTGCACAGCATCGACAGTTGAAATAATCGACACCGACTCTACCGACAACGCGCTGCACCGACATCGCGTATTACACCTAACGGGTATTAACATGTGTGAGGTAGGGGAGGTATTTATTATGTTAGACTGAGTGACATAAGTTTAGCAATACCTCCCCTACCTCACACATGTTAATACCCGTTAGGTGTAATACGCGATGTCGGTGTAGCGCGTTGTCGGTAGAGTCGGTGTCGGTTATTTCAACTGTCGATGCTGTGCGGTTTCGGTAAAGTGGTGCTGCAGGGCCGGTTGTCGATTTACTCAGTTGTCGATGGTATCATATGAACCCATATATATATATATATATATATATGTATATGTGTGTGTGTGTGTGTGTGTGTGTGTGTGTGTGTGTGTGTGTGTGTGTTAATAAATGTAGCCATATAAATAGATGGATATAGATATACAGCTGGATTCCATAAACTCACATTTAGGTTCCACGTAGAGCCTACACAGAGTGTTTTTGCTTATGTGATGCTGCTCATTGTGTGGCATTATGCCATGAATATTAATGATGAGTGGTGTGCGTAAGCAAGGTTTTGTGGCTCACACCAGTGTTGCTGGCTGCAAAACTTGTACACTGAGAATGTGGATTGTACCACCTAACCTTTCAGTGCAAAAAATCTGGACAAACACTTAACTAATGGGGGACAAAGGGCCAAATATAGGGACAGATTTACTATATTATTCTGATAACTGTAGAAAGAAGGTAGAATAACAGGATTTGTTTTAGCATGCATGTTCTGAAGGATATGAAGTATGAAACTGAAATGTATGTCATTCTGCATTGACTTCAGTCTTCAGTGATTTCCCAGTAAACCACACATTTTACAAGGAACATTCCAAAATTATGATGCAAACATCTGGCCATTCTGAAAAAATCTTGACAATCTCCCATTTGTTATGTTTTTTTTTTGAGACCAGTGTTTGTGTGATGCATCCCCTGGCATAAACATGTTTAGCTGTGCTCACCTGGTTTGCTACCTGGGGGAAGAGCTGTAGGAATGTCTGGGTCAGAAATGTTGTGCAGGTGAGGAAGCAATTGCAGACAGACAAGACAAACAAGACAAGAGATAGGGGAGGTGAAGGACACAAGAGGTGTGTGAACACCATGGTTGGGGTGAGGGTGGGGACATTGCGAACCCATGGGCATCAAGTTTGGTGGCAGTGAGAATCTAGTCTTCCCTCAGTGTACTGTCATCACTATCACCTCACTGCGCTGATGGCTGCAGTGTCTGACATCTGCTCTCCCTTTGTTATTTAATACAATGATGGAGAGCAGTGTCTCTATCTGGCATAGGCATGCACCATCTGTGTAGTGCACAATCCTATGCCTCAAGCCTGGCAGTTCACCATGGGTGATAAACTCACCACCTCTGCCACTGATCCTGGAGGGAACCACTGGCCAATCCTGCGGGGAAGAACTACCTGTGGGGCCAGGTAGTTCTGGGGCAGCAGAATGGGTGATACCAGATCATGCAGCAAATGTGCTAGGCTGCAGTGCTTTAGCTGGTGAAGTGGGGGCAGGTGGATCCCATGGGACAGGCCTATCCCACTGTACTGTGGCAAAAAAATTAAAAATTAAAAAAAAAGAGCGAATATGATTGGGTAGAAAGGAAAAAAAGGGAGAACATCAGTAACTTCATATGTGACATGCAAAGCATTGATACATTTAATTGACTCTATTTCTCTCTATTGACCTTTGCTTTTAAGACTACCAACTCCTAACAAATACCTTGCTTGCTGTTAAAACTACCCATCTCCTAACAGATGCACAATATACTACAGATTGCAGAAATATATACTTGATGTGTGCATACATTGCAAATATGCATGTTCCAATTATACTGACTACAGTTTACAGCAGGCCTGTGGTGACACTGCTTTAGAGCTCTGACATTACACTGCAATACCAATAAAAACTTAAAAATATTGTATATTTGGGAACTGTGGTTTTAAAGGCACAACCTATGACTATGCTGTAATACAGAATTGTTGTTTTGGCCTCCAGAGCAATGCATGCATACTTTTTTATTACAGTTGAGAGACAGATGAATGCTCAATTTGATACAACTGCATAATTAACAGATAAATGAATCATAACTTTTTAATGCTAAAATAACCCTACTGTTGGGATGCATACATACCACATGTATCTTGTATTCATGCCTATCTAGCTGCATGGCTTTGCACCTTAAGTTCTCGGTCTGTGACGCCTGTGGAAAAAAAAACAGAAAAGAATACCATTAAGTATACCAATCCTGATTATACCCAGCTTTTATCTCTTGCAAGAAGTCTTTGTAAGTCATACTTACACATCTGCGGGGTGCCCCCAGTCCTACATTCCTTGATCCAACAAGGGTATCCCTGTTTCTCATCCTGAGGTCCTGTAGTGATTTCTGCATTGTTCACCAGTTCAGGGGATACTGGTAGCACTGGTCACAGCCCAGGTCAGACTATTCCATGCCTCTGCCTTGTAACCTTAGCCACGATAGTTCCTCTGCAAAAGTCTGGGCCCGTGTTCATTTACTAGAACTCCTTCACACCCCATCTTTTAACACAGAATCTCAAAAACTCTCCAGGAATGCTTGCTATGCCTAGCAACCATCAAGATCAATGTAGAATGATGTTTCTCCACCATTTGCAGGTATCGCACTTACTGGGAGTGTGTACTTTCTGGTTTTACAACATTTGAAAGTGCTGCACATTATTTACCATTACATAAACACATGTGCAAGAGTGAGCACTGTTGGGAAATGTGTATATGCAATGGTCAGTAGTACTAATTGAATGTATCCAGTGTATGCTTGTGGCTGTCTGGGTCCTGTCTGCTACCTCAGTGGCCCATTTGTCTGGTTTGCACACTGCTACTCTTTGCACAAATGAAATGCACATAGCCATGGCCATTTGTGTTACGCAGTGCATCGAGAAAACATTGCCCCCCCCAGAAAAGAAAAAATTATAAAAATGGAGAATTAGTTGAAATGTGGAAAATCAATCTGTGACATACACATTAGAAAATGCTAGTACACGTGAGATATGACTACTTTGGTCTGGATCCCAGCTCTCACTGCAATGCACCATCAGAAAACAGGAGGGCGGACTTATCCATCTTTCCCCCACAAACAGCTTTGCAGCAAATACATGATGTAATTCCTCACAAAACGAAGTGCAACTGAATGTACGATGATATCAAGGCATGACCTGTATTTGTAAATGTAGTATATTTAATATATTTGGATGTAGTGCACTTAGTGATCACACAACCTCCTGTGATTATTCCTTGCAAATATATAGCTGTGCCCTACCTTTCTGTGTTTCTTGGTCATTCATTAGTTATCTGACCAGTATTCAGAGACATGTAGTGTGTAAGCCAATCTGTATCATTTGCTTTAAAATGTGTGAGGGTATTAACTGGGAACACTCTGATATGCAGTTGCTATCAATTTAAGAAAAGCTTGGATGGCACAAACAAAAATAGACTGCTGTTTTAGTTGTAGGGAGCATAGGTCGCTTTCTGTCATGGCCCATGCAAGGGTATAATTTTCTTTGATGGAGGGTGGACCCAGGCTGAACTAATGTTATGGCACAAACAAGTATATGTTGCTCTTGTTATGCTCCTTCTTTTGCATCCTGCCTGTATGATCTTGTGAGGGTGGTGAAGGAGGAAGTCTCATTACTTTCTAACTTCTCTCTGTTATGATTTCCCATTACAAACATATTGTGCTAAACTGAGGGCATGCAGAGATCATCAGTACATTGGGGAGGTTTCAGTGTGTGAATCTTTGATGTCTGAGGCCTACTACTTGCTAATGTACACATACAAGTCAAATAACTCTCTGATGTCACAAGTTACATTAATTTCTGTACAAATCTACTACCTTGTAGTTGTTTACTGTACCAAGTGATGAAATACAAGGACATGTCAAAATATTATTATACAATACAGTACATATTCAGGACTTACCTTGTAAATGCAACAATTGTCACAGTGTTAGTTCAGGGCTGACTGTGATGCAAGTAGTACATAGCCAATATCTGGGAAGGTAAAGGTTATGACTCTGAGCTGAGGCTGGCAGAGGTAGCAAGGTTACTGTATTGTGTCCCTGCCCACCCTCTAACACTCTACATTGTTCATGACATGTATGTTTTTATAAGTTAAATTATTTTATTTTATTTATTTACATATGTTTACCGGGAAATTCCGACTGGACACAGGTCCTTTTTCAGCTGCGCCCTGGAGAGAAAAGCTCCACAGAATGACATGATAATTGGTATACAATATGAATCAAAGGTATGTATACAGTAGTGCTGATGATGACATGAAAAATGCAGGAGCTCATTTGGTAAAATTAAGTAGTAAGCTCTAATTACAAACATTGAAAATAAGAAGTAAAACATAGTACTACAATTGTCTAGCAGTAACAAGTTAACAATGATAATAGACTAATGATTACTAAATCCTGGAAGGATGAACTAGCAGTATTTAATATTCAGTTCAGTTTTATAGTGACAGAGGAAGTACTCTATACAAAGCAGGGAAAGGAGAGAAGGGTTGAAAGAGGGGTTATTAGTTGGGGTTTCAACAAGGACAAAGCCATGTAAAATTTAGGTGTGATTTAAGTGCAGTCTTGAAAAGATTGCAGGAAGGAAGGGTAGTTATGGTAGTGAGAAGGTTGTTCCAGAGCTTGGATATGGTGCAGGAAAATAGTGCTTCCCCTGCTGAATTTTTGGCTTTGGTGACCTGGAGTAAATTTTTGTTGCAGGAGCATAGGGGTCTGGAAGAGTGGTAGGGTTGGAGAAGTGTATGGAGTGATGGGATTCTGAGAGGGTGGTTTACAAGTTTATGAGCAAAGGTGAGTTGAGGTAGGTGTAGGAGTTGTGGGAGCTTGAGCCAATCAAGGTCTCTAAGGGAGACACAGTGGTGGCTGTGGTAGGAGGCATCAGTGGCAAATTTTGAGATTTTATTGTAGCAGGCTTCGAGTTTGTTTAGGTCTGACTGTCAAAGATTTGTAAGTATGGGTGATGTATATAGAGTAGGGTGGAGATTAGTTTGGAATTGGTGATAGAGATTCTAGCTGGTTTGGTGAGGTATTGGAGGTTTCTATATAAGGCACCCAGTTTTTTGTGAACTTTTTTATTGTTAATGATATGTGGGTGTCAATTTTGAGATTATTGTCTATGTGTACACCAAGTAGTTTTGTGTGGACTGTTAGTGAAATGAGGGTATTGTCATTCGCTTGTATATTGAAGTGGGGGGTGTTTGGGGTAGATTTGGGGGGTTGGAAGATGAGGAGTTTGGTTTTATTTGGATTGAGGAGAAGCTGGGCATAAGATAGCCAACTTTCAATAGAATAGAATGATTCTTGTGTGATCTGTTGGAGTTCTGTTAAAGTTGGTGCTGAGCAGATGAGGGTGGAATCATCTGTATACTGTATGAGGGAGACATGTTTGGGGCAGTATGCAGGTTATTGGTGAAAAGAGAGAAGAGAAGGGAGCCAAGGATGGAGCCTTGGAGAACTCCAAGAGTAACACGGAGGTGAGTTAGCCATGTAGATAACTATGGAACCAGTTTGTGGCTGGTGTGGAGAAAGAAAGGTTGGAGAAAGCAGAGAGTAGTAGATTGTGTGACACAATGGGCCGGATTCACGAAGGCTTGCACGGAGTCTAAGAGTAGAGTAAGACTCCATGCAGCCAACATGTCCACCGAGCGATCCAGGAAGAGCTGGTAGGGGAGTGTAACAGAGCTCCTTAAACTAGTCCTACACGGACAGGGCTTGGATATGCAAATTACCTCAATTGCAGGTGAAAGCTATGCAAATGAGGTAAATTTGCGATCCAGGAAACCCGAACCTGTCCGAGTAGGAGTAGTGTTATTTGCAGAAATGTACTCAGTTGATAACTGAGTATGGTTCTGCAAATAGCAAAACGGAGCCGTGACAACTGCAAAAAAAGTATGCATTTACAGGAGGAAGCATGCCAATGGCCAAAAATATGGCCATTGGCAATGGGAAGTGATTCAAAATAGAAATAAAATATATATTTTTTCATCCTGATCTCCGGGGTTTAACTATAGTGCAGCGCCGTGCAAACGCACTGTGCCTTAAAAACCAGAAAAATCAATAACTAAGATCCACAAATGTGGATTTTATTGTTGATATGAATTTACAATGCAAGTGAATGGAAGGCTGAAGACAACATGGCCACCGAGTAGAGGTTGCTAAGGGGGGAAGCTCAGTCTAAGAGATGTAACCAAGCATTAGTAGGCAATCCTATGCAAATAAGAGTTAGGATAGTGAATCGCAAGTTTACATAGGAAATGAGCACATTCAGTGGAGTGTAGGAGTAAGATAAGGGGAGTAACAGAGTAGAAGATAGGTGACATCACGAGGGGGGTATGTATGAAAGGAGTGAAGCTCATTGGAGCAAAGTGTCATGTGCCAGCCGACAATTACATATCATTGAAAGAGGTGTGTCAACAGGTAAGCCAGGTAAAGTCAAGAAATGGAAGGTGTATGCCGTGGATAACACCAAAGTTTCTTGCTGAGCGTGCATGCGCATGAGTGCGTGCCAGTAAACCTGATTAAGACAGTGTGCACGTGTGTAAGCTTGAGTAAGCATATGTAAGGCTGTGTAAACAGTTGTAAGTGTGTTTGCGCTGGTGTGCACCCGTTTTAAAAAGAATAAGCAGGGTTTAGTCCATGTAAGCATGTGTGCACGCGTGTTAGCTGCTGTGCATGTGTTTGCGCTTGTGTGCGCGGTACTCCCCCTCAGGAAACAGAAAGGAAAAAGGAAGCACACCAAATAGTAGGGAAGTTACCAGGGAGTACTAGCAGAGCTAGCAGGTGAAAACAATCAGAATCAGGCAATTACACAGGCAGAACACTAGCCCAGCCCAGCCCAGCACTTAAAACACTGCAAACAACACTTCATTATGTTTCTCTCAAGAGACACTGCAACACTGCAGTAAGCTAATAGCAGTGAAAACTGAAAAAGCTGTACTGAGGCAAAAAATGTTAGGGGCTGCCATTGCTGTTATAAGGAGACATATGTAACATGCTGAGGGTGGTGATGATGCCAATGCTGCTGGACAACCCACAGTGAGGAGATGGAGAAGAGTGTAGAGGCCCAGGGTAACCTACCAGGGGCTACATGAGCTGGCGATAGTGGAGCGCTATAGTGTAGACAGAGACATCTTGCAGCAAATTGTTGAGCTGTGCAGGCCACGCCTCAAACACAGAACCAACAGAGGGGAACCCATCCCAGTGGAAACTAAGGTATGTGTTGGCCTAAGAATATTAGCAACAGGTACCTTCCAGAGAACAACTGGTGATATAATGGGAATATCACAGGCATCAGCATCCAGGATCATGCACCAGTTCCTGGATGCCATGTCAGCACATGTCGGTGATCATGTATACTTCCGCAATTCCCGTGAGGTATTGGTCAGCAATATGCTTCTCTTCCAGCAAATAGCAGAATACCCTGAGGTAGTGGGTACAATAGACTGCACGCACATATGCATCAAAGCACCAGCCGGTGAGCGGGGTAGGGTCTACTTCAACCGCAAGGGCTTCCCCTCCATCAACTGCCAGGTTGTGTGTGATGCCCAGGGCATAATACTGAATGTGTGTGCTGGCTGCCCTGGAAGCTACCATGATTCCCATATCTGGCATCTGCTGCAGCTGTACCAGACATTTGCCAATGGGGACATCCCACATGGACTCCTAGTGGGGGATGCTGGCTATACACTGGAGCCATGGCTGATGACACCCATCAGAAATGCACACACACCTGAACAGGAACGCCATAATGAGGCACACACACAAACACGAAATGTAATTGAGCGTTGTTTGGGCTGCTCAAGTCATGGTTCCTGGACACATCTGGTGGAGCCTTGCAGTACTCACCAACTACATGTACCCAAATTGTCATTGTATGTGCTATGCTACATAATATGATCCTGTGAAAACAGCTGCAGCAGGACCAGCATAGGTCTGGGCCAAGCAGCCCCCCACCATTGTCAGGGCCATCACAGGCAGACTGTGACTTAGAGGAGGAACAACCTGAGCCTGCCCCAGTAGGCAGAAGGAGGTGTGCCCAGTATGCCTTGGCCTTGGCAAAGAGGCAATGCATAGCACATACACTGGCTCAGTAGGAACTCTGGAAATTATACCTCTCTCTGACCCACACATATAGTAAAATGGATGCCTACGTTGACACTACCTGCAGTCAAACATGTATAGGGAGTGTAGTATGTGCATCCGACATAGGCAACCCTGCATCAACACCTGAGGCATGATTGCCATGTGTTAAGCAATATAAAGCAGTGCCAAACAGCATTTACCACTATGTAGTATATGTAAACCAAATAGCACACATCAACTAGTACAAATGTGGTCAATGTTGAGTAATATTGGCCAACGTCCAGCAATGATGGTTAATATTGAGCAATGTTGGACAAGCTGGGTCTAAGTAGGGCGTAGCTGAACAAAAGCCAACATGCTCATAGTTGCTCTACTGGCCCTTAAGCAGTCTGGTCTGCTCAGTATGAAAATATAAGTGGTGATGGTCCTTGAACCCAGGATACTGTGCACTATAGTCATAGTACTGAACCACTAAACCATGACAGTATTGCAGTGGTTAACCTGTATGAAGAAACGTTGATAAGTCTATGCAAAGTATTCCATGGAAACCCTGCAGGCACAGCATAATCCCTGTCAAGTTATGACACAAAGGTGAGTTGTGCAGTAAGAATACAAACTGACTTTCAACACACACAGTACAAATGTTAATACTGGACTTGTACACATACATCAACAAATGTAGTGGACCTCAGACAACAACATACAGAAAGGTCACACTGGGCAAGCTCACACACTTGAATACATGAGACAAATGTCAGGCAACAGAACACTGACAGTCTGAACTGGGCATGCTCACACACTTAGGCTATGTTGGAGTACAGCAGTGGACCACACATATTAGGCAGTTGCATGTGTTAACCCAGGGACCTCTCACTATCCAGCAATCTGCCCTGTGCACACACTTATATGACAACAGACACGTGTATAATATAGTGGAACCCTGTCATAATCAAATATGTTCCGCAGATACCTAAGCAGTTCATAGAAAGTGGGAAAGCAAAGATGATAAAAACCTGAAAACAGTATCAGCAATAAACATTGTGCATCATGAACATTGTCATAGACTTAGAGGTTGATACTGGGCTATCTGTCCTAGGGCATGTTCAAGCATAGCCAGAGTGTGTTTGGCTGCTGCAACCCAGTCAAATCAGAACACTGTGCCCATGAATAGTAGGTCACACAAGATAGCCCATTTACGTTTAGTGTATTGTGCCTCTGTCTAGCAGGGACCCAGAAGATATCCCATGGGTACACATACGATCACCCATCCACTTGTCAAGATGTCACCTGTAGGTGGTCAGTGGGTGGCTCTGCTTATGCAAAACTGGGACTACACTCTGCAGTGAGTGGAACCTTATGGATAATAATCTGTCCCCCCAGCATGTCCTATCAACATCTGTGCTGAGGTATATGTCCCTGGAGTGTGTAGCTCCAAGGGGGGTTGTATATCCTGAGGTGGAGCATGTCCATTAATTCTGGATCAGATATTGTTTTAAACCACAGGCACACAACACATCCATGTAGGTGGTAAGTGACTGAGTAGAGCTGGAGTTACTGTATCTGAACTGTGCAGGGCATCCATGTGAGTCCCTACATCTGCTTGATGAGTAACATTTGTGGCCATTACAGCTGCTGCAGGTGTCAGGTAAGGTACAACCCAAATGTGGCATAGTAACTAAGCATGGTTGTGATGAGTATAGGGGCACAAAGACGACACGTGATCAACATGTAAAACCATGTGGGATATGGTGGGCTATGTAGAAGTACTGTCTAACCACATTGGCAATGTGATTGTCAAAGGCGAGAGTACGAACAGGTTGTGTCCCCAAACCCGTAACAACTACTACCGTATGTAGTGGATTACTACCTATGTGGTAATGTGTGGGCATGTTGTCATTCTCAAAGGGGATGACTATGCAACTAATGGCATGTAGCCATAGGCCATGGCTCAGGCACCAGTCATCCTATCTCTGTGAGACCCTGTATGAGTATGCATGTGCCAGCTGGAGAGTTGATTATGGCACCCAGTTTACAGTCATCTGTGAACATGGGCAGCCATACCCCTCCTGTGATAGCCTGTACATCACACAAATATATACTGAACAAGAGAGGTCCCAGGACTGAGCCTTGTGGGATGCCATGTGTAACTGGTGTATAGTCAGACATGGCACCTGCAACACTGAGCATGTGGGTGCTATTTCTGATCCAGGTAGGAATCCATTGTGTGAGATATGTGTCGATGCTGATGCCGGTGAGCCTATGCATAATGGCCGTGTTAGGTATTATGTTGAAGGGTTGTGCAAGGTCCAGGCAGGCTGTGTGGACAACCGTCCTAACGCTGATGGACCTGGTAACTGTTTAAAGAATACAAACAGGTCCAACAGGCAAGATCTGCCCACAACAATGCTGTAATGTGTAGGACCCAGTGTCTGTAGTTTTCTCATGTCTATGTGCATGAGTCCCATTATAATACGCTCCATAGCTTTGCAGAACAGGCTAGTTAGCCCTATAGGCTGATATTGTCTGTGGTCTGTTATGGCAGTATTCAGTGGAGCGGGACCACTATCGCTCTATGCCATTCCGTGGGTACGAATCCTGCAGTAGCCCTGATATCGAACAATGACGTAATGTGAGGGTTACGTCTGTCATGAAGGCTGTGTACAACACAGGCCGGGACACTGTCTGGTCCCATTGATGCTGTGTTGTCCGCTGTGGGGAGGGCAGCCCTCACCTGTTTATTCGTGATGTCAGGGAGGTTACACTCTGTTGGGATGGACAGTACCTCCTTAGGGGGGATGGGGGGAGACATCTGCATTTAACCTGTTTGCCAGGATGTTGGCAATGTCAGTGGGTTCAGGGTATGTTCAGTCAGTATGCAGTAACACACAGCATATCAGTGAGTGTCCAGCCAGGTACCTGAATTAACTGAAGAAGGCCTTGTGAGTGTCTGATGTGTCTAGTGCAATTGTTCATTAGAAGGGGCACTGACATAAATACACAAGTGATTGTAGCTGTCTGCTAGTACAGATCACAGATGCCTTCCCTGTCTGGGATTGTGCTCTATCATGTCGTAGCTTCCTCCTTTTGTTGTATAGCGCATTAATGGCCGGGGTCCGCCAGACAGGTCCCCTGCCATTGGAGTAGTGAGTCCAGGTGTTATTTTGGATAGCATGATCCATGCAGTCCACTAGGTGTCCATAGACTGTGTATGTAAAGGATTCAGCAGTCTGAGCCATACTTACCACTGACCCAGGGTCTCTGAAGGATACCACTGTGGTATGGAGAAGTGTGACGTTTGCTTTTGGGAAGTTCACCAAGCTTACCCAGGATGGGTGTGGGGATGGGATATGGATGTTCAGTGAGATAAAGTATGTGCTGTCCTTACCAATGAGTGGTATATCGTAGGTGTGGAACATAGAGTCCCCATGTTGGTGATGATCATGTCCAATATGTTGTCCCGTCTTGTGGGTGTGGTGACCGGTTGTGCCATAGCATATGAGTTTACAAATTGTAGCAACTGCTGGGCAAGGGTGTTGAGGCCTGAGTACTATCCCCAGTTAATGTGTGTGTATTTGACGTCACCCAATATAATGGTGTTTGAGGAGACCATCATATTGTCCAGTGTTCCCTGGAAAGACGAGTGTGGTTGCTGAGTTTGTGAGTGTGGTCTGTAGCAGGCAACAAACCAAAAGGCAGATTTGCACAATGTTAGGTGCATATGTATGGTCTGTGATGCTTTGTGCAGTGCTACCAACCTGGAGGTATGTGTATCTTTGATGTATATGGATACTCCCCCTATTTGTGTTGGCCATTCCGAGTTATGTGGTCAGAAAGCATGGTACAAAATATAACCTGGTAGTGCTGGTGTGCATGTGGGATCCTGAACCATGTGTCTGTTAGTGCACAGATATTGCTATTCTCCATACTGAGGAGATTCCTGAGTGTGGTCAATGTGAGGGTAATACATCTGGTGTTGAGCAGCATTATCATCAGTGTCATGTACTCTGTAATGTCTATTGAGGTGGGTCTGTCTGTTGAGCCCCACTTAAATAAGGCAGTATGGTGGCAGCAAGTGCCTTAGCCAGTATTCAAATGTCCAAGGGTGACAGGTGCAAGCTGTCCATAGGGAAGCTACGTGGCATGTCGAGCATGTCACCCCAGGCTGATAGACACTGTATCCCCTTTGAATAACACCAATATGTTAGCCAACTGTTAAACGTGATCAGTTTGTTGGTATACTGAAACATCATACTTGGTGAGTGTAAGATGCTAGACAAGGTCAGGGTCATACCAGCCTGGGTTACATGATCAGAGAGTTCCTCTATGTATCATGTCATGTGGTCCAGGGAGGAACATCTGAGATTGTACGCACCAGCATGGACAATGATGGAGTCAGTCCTGGACTTGCTTTGGAGTGACCTGAGTGCATGTGTTGTGTGGCGGATCCTGGCACCTGAGAGACAGCTGTAAGTGACTATTCCCTTGTTTGGCCTGGTGAGTGGGACGTCAGTATGTCTGACATTAAGTGTCACCCATTACATGTGTATCAGGTGTGTTGTTTGGCCCGAAGGGCAGTGACTGTGTGGCACACTGACATTGTGAACTATGTGATATCTGGGTATTGTAGTGGGGTAGCTGTTGTTTGTGGGTATGCTTTGGAGGTCTCTGCTGCTTAGGCAGAGTGTATGTAGAGCCTCTGAGTATGTGTATGTGTGATAATGTGGTTTGATTGCTGTTGCTATCGGTGTATGTGAGACTGATATGTGATGTGTGTGGTCATCTCCACCACCTGATAGACCATGCCAGTCATGGGTTGAGAGAGCTCAGCCTCCTGTATGTCAATATTGTTGCATCTCTCACATATATCTGAGTGTGTTGGGAGGAGGAGAGGGTTGTATGTGTACATGAGGCAGATGTGACATTGTGTCATAACCACAATATTCACTAGCTGGACTGGAGAGTACACACGAAACCGACCCTTGGACATGCCAGTATGTTCTGATGACATACTCTGTAGCCTGATCACAAAGGATCAGTAGGGTGTTAAGTGTGTAAATGAGTATAACCGGAATTAGTGCTCAGGTTTGTTGGTGTTTTGTAAAGACTAGCTGAGAAGGAGTCCAGACTGGGAATCATGACATGTCATTCAGCTATGTCATAAATAGTAATGTACACTCATATATGTCCTGAGTCAGGGCCAACTGTACCTTACTGACAATGCCAACATCCTGTCAGACAGGCCCATATATACATAACCACCTCCCACTGACGATAGCTCCTGACATTATACCAGGAGATATCACGTGTAGAATGTCTGACCAGTTCCCCCCAAAGTCAAAAGCATGGCAGCAATTGGATTACAATGTTTCCCAATATGTGTCATGCATGCACTACAGAACAAACAAACCCTGCACCTGAACAGTCTGTTGAGCCTCACCCACTCCACAGGGTCTGGAACCGTCGAATCTGTTACAGCAACATATGGCACTCCCCACAAGTGTGGGTGCACAACACACCATGGGAAATATAGTCCAGTAAGCCTATAAAGTCTGATCTGCAAGGCCATGGAGTGCATCATGGCTGAAGTCATAAACAGAGCTATTGGAAGCTGACAAACACACAACCCTAGCAACTGTGGTATGTTCATGTGCAGGTCATGGTTCCCAAACATGCTACACCATTTGCAAGGCAGCCACCCAGGACATACATCACTGAACAGAGCTACACATGTCCCACATAGACTTTGCATAGCTCTTCATAAACATCACATGTGTTGACATATGAAGAGATGTCAATGTGTCCACAGATAGATCACACAAGGTGCGACTCACAGGGTCCTGTTTAAGCTGTTGATACCTGCCGACCCACATGGATCATTCCTGGGATTGCATAAAAGAAAGTGCAGAGACATTCCCATGTCTAGTCTGATGATGTCAGCATCTTACAAATAAACCAGGAGAACAAAAATTACCCAGTAAAGCATGTAGCGTGCCATGTTAATGCTTACCTCTCTGGTATCATAACATAGTTAGGTAGGGGTTTGAATCCTGCAAGCGCTGATAGGGTGTGATTTCCTTTGAGAGGAGTAGCCTTTCTTGAGACTGGGAAAACACATTAAAAGAGGTACATCCCTCTTTGGAATGTCTGCTGATGTCAGCATCCTACAAATATTCAAGGAGAAGAGAAACCACCCAATAAAGCATGTAACGCACTGTGTTAATGCGTATATCTCTTGTATCATAACAAAGTTAGGTAGGGGTTTGAATCCTGCAAACGCTGTTAGTGTGTGTGTGGGTGTGTGTGTGTGTAATGTGTGTGCGTTCCATTGAGAGGAATAGCCTTTTTGGAGACTGGGAAAACACATTAAAAGAGGTACATCCCTCTTTGGAATGTCTGATGATGTCAGCATCCTACAAATATTCAAGGAGAACAGAACCCACACAGTAAAGCATGAAGTGCACCATGTTAATGTGTACCTCTGTAGTGTCATAACATAGTTAGGTAGGGGTTTGAATCCTGCAAATGCTGATATTGTGTGTGTGGGGGCGTGTGTGATTTCCTTTGTGAGGAGTATCCTGGGAAAACACAATAAAAGAGGTACATTCCTCTTTGGAATGTCTGATGATGTCAGCATCCCACAAATATATCCAGAGAACAGAAACCACCCAGGAAAGCATATAGCATGCCGTGTTATTGTGTATCTCTCTAGTATCATAATATAGTTAGGTAGGGGTTTGAATCCTGCAAATGCTGTGTGTGCCACAAGTGGTCAATGCAGTGTGGGTTTTGCTTTTACTACAGTATGACATATGATTAAAACAGTATGTGCATTGCACACATTGGTTATCTGTGTGGCAAATGAATATGTGTACATGTGACCTCAATCAGTACATAGGTGTGAAGCCTGCATACTACATGAATACATTTGTTACCTTTGACAGATTGTGCCGCTGCTTCTCAGATCATAGGTCACATACGTATGCGTGCAACAAGCCCGGCCACTGTAGTGATACGTGGCCAAGGTCATCTGTGTCACACACACCCATGGCACGTACTATAGAGTACTGTGAGTGAGGGTAATTGCCTGTGGTATGTGTCACACATGTTCATACACAACAACGACTGGCAGTAATGTACAGTCATTATAGGTGTACAACAGCCCTGTGGATATGCATGCAGGCCCCTAATGTGTTATGTGAAACACCTATGGACCCCACAATACCTATGGATATGTGGATACCAAGGGACAGATGACATAACACGTGAGGGCCACAACCTATATGGTACTGTCGGGATAGTATGTCTAGTAAATGTGGGTGACTATGCCATAGTCGGCTTATGACTATACAGCATGTATTGGACAACAGGTATCTGTCTGTATGATACCCTTGTGTAGGATATGCGTCACATGCAGGGAATGCAGTGTAGGCCAATGCATGCATTTCCAGATGTGGATGGACATATCCCTAGTGTGTTTGCATGTACCTAAGAGGGCTATATGCCACACAGGTGTGGTCCCAGGAATGTGTGGCAGTCAATACCACTGGTTACTGTTATAGTATAGTACTGGAAGGATCCAACAGTTACTGAGTTCCCTACAACTGTGTGTCATTTGTCAGGACATCATCTAATGATTGGTTATAGTCATGCTGTTGAGGTGGTGTATACTACCAGACTGCAGATCATTGACATATATCAACAGTATCACCCACAGCATAGTGTCAACCCATGTCATACACACATGTGTACCCATGTTAGTACATATCTGTAGTAGAATGCATACTGGCCATTGAAAGATACCATGAGATGTTAACAATGTGTACAACAGGGTGTGTCGCACATCCCACGTGTCCACTATGCACATACATGCAGACAGTGCACACACACCATGTTCACAGATGTACACTTGCTAATTTGTAATGCACACATCACACACATACTGTCCACTCACTAACACATGCTGGCAACACTGTACACTTCAGCCAAGTGGCACATGGGTGGACAATACATACTCAGACCTAACACTGGTGTAAACAATGCTACAATGACTATCAGAGCTGTGATGCATAATGCCTGCTCAGATATACCTACAAGAATATCAGTACACTTTCCTGTTAGCAATGTGCTACTATTGCTACACTGCTATAATGTCACCCTGTGCATCAAAACCATGTTAGCCTATTCCTGCATCAATGTGACAGATGACAGGAGGTGGCACAGGTGTCATCATATGAACAGGGTGTGTTGATGGTTTGCCAGAGCCCGACATTGACCCATCCAATCGGCATGTGTGTGTGTGTGTGTGTGTGTGTGTGTGTGTGTGTGTGTGTGTGTGTGTGTGTGTGAGGGACAACAGTACAGCATGGGTCAATGTTGATGTAATGTGTGTGTGTATGTGTGAGCCCTAGTTGTTTGGTTAATGTGTGTGTGTCTGCATGCACACAACTCCACCATGTGGCTGCCATATATGGGCAGTTGTGAGACAGCCACAGACTGTACCTGCTAGGCTGTACAGATCACTGTCTCTGGCCATGGACATGGTACCTGTGCCTAGCAGGGGTGCTACAGGCAGTATCGGGTACCAACCCTGACTGGGTGCTATCATCAGAGGCAGAGGTATGATGACTGGACCCATGTCCCTGCTGGGACTGGCCAGTGCCACGTGAACGTGTTCTAGTAGGACGGTCAATGGACAGGCCAGCCCCAGCATTGCTGGGGCTGCTACTGCCACTACGGGAGCAGCTGTGATCCATGGTCCATCCGCGACGACTGCCAGCTAATGCTGTTGCTGGCATGCATCCGCGTCGACTTCCCATCCATCCCACATGGTCCTGGCTCATGGCTAACACATTGTGGAGGACATCTAATGTCTCCCTCCAACGGCTATCAATTACCTTGGTGTAATTCCGGATGGCACCGGCAAGGTCACGGATGTTGTCATTGATAGCAGTGTAATGGGCCTTCTGCACCCTTAGTCCCTGTCGGGTGTACGGTTCCATACGTGCCTGTGCCTGCATTACAGCCCGGAACATACTGGAGGTTGTAATACCTTTGGGGCACGTCTGCCAGGGGAAATACATCCAGTGGTGCTCCCCTGAGAACCCCTGGACATCTGCCTATGTGGTACCCTTCCAGTAATCCGGCTATGGCTGCTGTGAGGGGATGCACGTGCCATGGGTACCACACTCTCCTGGTCGATGCCAACTGTATGCTGGCCCTCAGCTAAGGCTATTGGTGATGAGGGATGTATTGGCAGTATGAGTGTGCACATAGATGGGGTTGAATGCTGTGTACTGTCGATTGGTGGACCAACGACAGACCCTGACAGACCTTCCTGTATCACAATACATGTCTCATCATCTCCACTATTAGAGGCAGTGACATCAGGTTTCCTGCTGCATTCAGACACCCCTAACTCAGCACCTGTGGAAGGAAAACAGGAAACACACTTTACAATCTGTACATGATGTTAGCACACATACACACATGAGCACATGCACACATGCACACATGAGCATTTGAGCACATGCACACATGCATACATGCACACATGCACACATGAGCACATGAGCACATGCATACATGCACACGTGCACACATGCACACATGAGCACATGCACATATGCACACATGAGCACATGCACACATGCACACATGAGCACATGCACACATGCACACAAATACACTGCTCACCACAACACATACACACACACCAGCAATGCAACACATACACAATACTGGGTGAAGGTGGGTGACAGTATCACAGGGTAAACAGTCACCTCACATGTGTCAGCATGCAGAATATGTGTTGCTCAAGACGATGCAGTGCAAGTGTTTGACGGCCCTATTTATTGACATTATACATGGCTGTGATGCATGTGTGTAGTTGTTCAGTGATTGACTACACCCTGAAACACAATGTGTACATGGACACAAGATTGCTGTGCAAGTATTATCTGCTCTGCAATGTCCTGTGCACCATCACTCAATGGTATACATACCATGGCTGCATGTGTTATCTGTGTGACACATAGATTGCCATGTCTGCTTACAATGTCTGTGTCCATAGCGAATAATAGTGGGCACAGGTGTAGCAAATGCATGCAATGTACAGACATGGGGTGAGTGGTGCATGTAGACGTGAAGTAATCCCAATGCTCAACATGGCCATTGTACAGTGGTTATGGTGAGTGTGGGACATATTGCAGATATGTCGGTGCCAGCCATGACATGGCATGCTACACGACTGCAACATTAAACACCACACATACCCAATGTGTGTCATGTGACCTATACACCCAATAGCATTTGAGGACGTATATGTGACTCTTTGTACAGATGGCAACAGCACACAAAACATGCTATGCATATTGTGCATAGGTGCATATGTTTGCACACACACAACATTGAGGTGCAAAGCAAAGACCACTATGTGTAGTACTGTGGTAACTGTAACTGGATGGGGTGCACTACCATGTGCCATCATCATCATCATCATCATCATGCAACTTGTGGTCACTCATGGCTACTACTGTGTGACAGACCACTGCCTAGCATGCTGTACCTGAACTGCAGTGTCGTGGCTATGTTCACTATTACACAGCCACTTTGTACATGGGTGTATGTGGTGCCCAATAGGGAGCATTGCCTAACATGACTGTGTTATGTGTTGAAGAGTGTTGCACAGCCCCATAATAGGCCTCTACCCCTGAGGTACATCATGTGTGTGTGGATGACATGTGGGATACTGAGGTGTGACCTTAGAGCGGGTGTGTGGTTATGCCATATGTAGCATGTCTTTGCATACTGCATATGATAAACGTATTATATTGTGTACAGGTGTTGCAACTATGCCTATCCAATGTGCAGTATGGGGTTGCCACAACTGTGTCTTATGCTCTGTGTATTGCATGCCAGTGAGGCAGCTACTGACATTACTGAGCTGTGTAACATCTTGCAGCAAACATGCATGGCATGCATTATGCGTAGGTGTGTTACATGTACATGGCCTACACCTCACCTATGACATGCATATTTCATTACCAACATTGCAGGTATAACACAATCACCAGCATGGATTGGCTGCCCTGCTGTCACACTACAGGGACCTACGAGAATATGAGAGAGTTAGTTAGCGGCCACAACTGTGGCATTGCTACACTGGGTATGCTAAACTGCAGTATAACAACAGTCAACAGTCACAGGTGTAGAGATATTATTCGAAATATCAGTATTGCACAACACTAGGCAGCAGAACTGCTAAACACACAGTACACATCTCACGTAGACATAATCTAACAGTACAGTTAACTGTCATATACAGATAGGGCATGTTACCTACCTGCTCTGGGTGGATGTGCTGTGTTGCTCCAGACTCCATGACAACACATGTCAGAGGTTGATGTTGCTGTTGTCCAGGAGCCACCACGCTTAGGAGCAGCTCCTCCACTCTGGTGAGGGGGGATGAATGGCCACCCCACCACCTGTGGCATGCTGTTGTCTTTGGATATCAGATGCATGCCGCTGGACATGTCTAATTAAATCACTGCAGTGATGGCGTACCTGCTCATATGTCCATTTATGCATGCCTATGTCATTTACCCGACAAACAAGTTCCTGCCACAGTGCAGTCCACTCCTGCTGGTGCTGGCTGCTTCTGGAGAACAGCATTGTGTACTGCTGCAATAGGCTTTGTAGTATCACCTCTTCCTCATCCGCTGTGTATGATGGATTGCATTGTTGGGACATCTGGATGAAAAAGATATGAAAAATATGTGTGAGCGAGTCCTGTGGCACACTTTACACCTTTAACCACAGGTATCACTTTACTGACATATATACCATCCTATTGTCTGTCAGAGGTTACACACATTCAATACCACTTAGTGGTTCTCAGGCCACAACTAACTAACAGTGCATGGCACAATCTATATATCACACCACTATATAACTGTACCCAACACATTGTTTGTGACACATTGCACAACCTCAAGACAGGGGTGTCTATCACACCAATGCACGAACAGAGATGTCATCCATTGCAATGGATGTAAAGTACAGGTACAGTAGTACCAGTCAACCACCCTAGTCATTGATGCCATAGCCCTGCCTAACAGATGTGTACAGTTGTTACTATAGGTGGTATACTGCTGTAACAGAGTATATATGTTGCTGGATACACATGTATACCCTGTAACACACATATGATTGCAGCCATTGTACAGGCATGATTACACACACATATCAGACAAACATACAACACACCACTGTATGCTAACGCGGATGAGCATTACCTGTGTACCATACATGTGCCACTACTTACACACCCTTATGCCTGACTTTTGTCCTCTGTGCAGACTACAGGAAACACAGATAACAATGTTTCCAAACAATGTGAACACACACCATACTGTGATGTTTAGGCCTACAGCTTCTGGTAGTACTACAGTTCATATGGGAGTTGGATTCACCAGCAGCACCACTCACTAAGCATACATGTATTGCTTCAGCCTACAATGAGACACCACATTCATCAACAAGGAACTATGTCACATCATATGCCATACTACTATGTCTGCCTAACAGTACTTTACACATCATTTGCTGTCCTCACAGCTAGGATAGACACTGCCATGTCAGATACAACTTCACACTAAGCTATCACACATTTACAGACCTTGCACACATTCAGCATTACACTTATTCATCCTCACATAGCAGGTATTGCATTGAGTACATGTGTGAGTGCATAGTGTCATAGGTAGGTACTATGCTGTTGGTCCTAGGGCCTACGGCAGCCTAGCCATATGCTACCCTGGCCTTTGACACACATGTACTTTGATTTCACTTGCCCCTGCCAACCAGAACCACAGAGGTGTTTCCTGGGGTGTATTACCAATCTCCCACACAATCCCCAGGGGTATTTATGACAACTGCTAAGGAGGAGCCTTGTTTGCTATTGCTAGGTGGTCTATTTCGGTGTATGGCATATCCCTGAGATGGGAACCTATCCCTCCAGCATGTGCTGTTTAGTGAGCTGACAAGGTTTAGGGCCGTAGAGTGTGTATCCCAGAGGGATTGTGATATGTTGCCATGGTGGTTGTCACCCACCTATGGGTGTGACATACCTCTGTATGTCTGGCAGAGGTCACCTCTGTGTGGCCAGTATGCAATACAGTGTAGATGTGGTTTTGTGAGTCAGTCTTCATAGGGCATCGGTTTGCGGCCAGTATTACCCTTTGCGGGGTATGTCTGTGGCATTTTCACCTGGTGTAGTTGTCATGTGAGGTACATACCACAGAGGGCATTGTGATGGGTAGATGGGAACACTGCCCTATATTTCTATAGATGACACACCTGTTGTCATGATACATAACACACTGACTGATTACAGGTGTAATGTGGCACTTTCATCAAAGCGGAGGCTACTGTCCACATGTGTCCCATGTTCCCTTATCACACCTTCACTGTTAGGTAGATCTCTACCTATGTGGTAGTTAAAGGGTACAGTGTTTTGGAAAGGAGGAATGGCACTGCAGTATCAACACTTGTCTACAGTCCATGCCTTGGTCACCACACACCTGTTGCAGTACATATGACCCCGTGTCACTCTGTCTCTCCCTCTCTCTCTGTATGGCTATATATATTTATATATACATATATATATATATATATATATATATATATTTATATTTATATATATATATATATATATATATATATATATATATATATATATATATATATATATATATATACATATCTATACATATCTATACACATACATGTACACATCCATTGCTGTACACATGGATGTACATATAGGCACATGTACAATCCACCTTTTGTGGTGGGGATATTACTTATGCGACAGTTGAGGGATGTACAGTTATGTGATTATATTGCACAGTGTTGTGCAGAATGCATGTGGGTGTCCTCAGCCCATGTAGCATTAGCAGGCCTCACTGGCTGTAACACAGCAGATCTGACAAATCAGTCCCACATCATTTAACCACCACATGACATATATCAGCACTGCATGCTATTTTCTAGGCCACACACTACGACCCACATAGATATATGCACATATCAACATTCAATGACAGATATCTGTCCACCCTTCACTAACAGTTGCAATATGTCACTTGCCCTATGCACACGTGCGGATACAGATAGATACATACTGCCGCCACACATGGATGATTTGCTGTGTGTAGAGTACTCTTCAGGAACATCTACTACATGCCAAAACATACATGTGAGTTACATACCTTACCTTTGTATTTCCATGCTTTGTGTGTTACAGTTTTGTAGGTTTTTTTTTTTTTTTTGGTTGTTTGTTTTGGGTTTTCCCCCTCTATTTCGGTTGATGTCTCAGTTTCTCTCTCTGTTGCATCTCTGTCTCTGTCTGTGTCTGTGTCTGTGTGTCTCTCTCTCTCTATCTCCCAGCACCTGCAATGATAAAATTGCATGTGTGGACTGCAGGTACAGCCTGCTTTCCTGCTTTTCTAGGTGTCTGCACTTGTGCATGTGACAGCCTCTGCACCAATTACTGCCCACCATTCATTAATTGCATGCAGCCTGCTGTGTGGTAATTTCATTAGTCACTGTGATTGCAGCCCACTGCTATAAAATGCTAGGTTATGTAGGCATAGCCCTTTCAGCTGTCCAAGGTGGGGCCCATGCTTGTTTGCTCTGGACACCGTTGTGTCAGTCAGAAGGTTGGTATATGTCTCTTATCTGAAGCTAGGGTTGTAGCCAGTTATATGCATGTTGTACTCAAACCTGAAAGTTGCTGCTTCCAGTAAACACTTCTCAGTATAGACATGTACTCACCCCTCCAAATGCTAACACAGGATACATGGGAGTATATACTTTATTTCTGACTTACACAATTAACTGTCATACAAATGTGGTTATTGCACTGTATTCCTGTGGCCAGTATTTATCCTGGTCTGATACTGTGTGGTGTTTGAAAGGTGCTACTGTAACATTATTCCCTGATAGGATGGCTTGTTCTCCTTTCACAGTCATGTCATGCAATTCCACAACAACTGCTGATAAAGACCCACAGAACAGGATTTATGTTATACCATTCCTGATTTCCATTTACATTCCCTCATTGTAATGCATGATATATTTATTTCAGAACCCCGTTATTTGTATATCTGCTGTGGCTTAGTGGTAATTCATGCAGTCTATTGTGTCAATGGTCTGGGGTTCGAGAGTGGCAGAGTTTTTTTTCTTTTGCTGCTGAGCAGAACCAGGGCCCTGCCATAGAGTGACTAAGGCACTTTTAAGCAGTTGCAAGCGGGTTTGCGCAGGTTTGCGGGATGCTTAGCGATGCTTAGCTAAGCGCACACATGCGCACACTTGCTTAAACCCATTTACTACTGCTTACAAGTGCTTACTCCGACTAACCCCCACGCTAATTTCTTTTAAAGAAAAGAAAACAGGGAGATAGGAAACTGGTGAAAAAGGGGGCAAAAAGAGGGACAGACAGTAGGTAAACAAGCTTGGGATGTGCATGATGGGTGTAGGGAAGGTCCATAGCTGCCCATTTCTTTACCAGCAACAGCTGTGCATATGCAATACATTTGGAGTGATATTTGAAACCTTCCACCCCTGGGAGAAGGGTGAGGACAACAAAGAATGCTGTACTGCCAATTATAATTATCAGTTTACATGTCCAATGGACATGTGTGCGTAATGGGCAGCTATGTATGGGGCGTAATTTTTTTGTGGGTACAGATTGCCCTTTTTTTTTTTTTTCAGGTGAGAGTGGGAAGTGAGGTAAAGGAAGTAGGTATGTCCAGGGAGGTAGGTTGGGGAGGTAAACAGACAAGACAGACAAGATGCATACAGGGGCGGTGTATGACACATGGAGTGGGTGAACACAATTGACGGGGTTGGATGTTTGGAAATCACAAGCCCATGAGCCCACAGATGGTAACAGTGGAACTGAGATCCACACCCATGGGCAGTCACCACTGCTCCTTCACAGCTCCAAGCCAAGGGTGGCTGTGCTGGGGGCTGCGTAGGATGGCCAGGCTCACCCTTGAGATGCGCCACTCTTGCCTCGAGCTGGCGTAGGGGATCAGCGACTGATTGCTGGATCTCCATATGCACCACAACCTAGACCCTTCGAAGGGTGACAGGTGGCCCTTCTCCACCCACGCTTGCATGGGGGGGACAAGCCCCATCCCCTGCAGCACTTCCACCTGAAGGTGGCACAGGACCAATGGAGGAGGGGAGCCTGGGCTGGGCACTGGACCTGCTGGTGCCAGGTGCACTCGCCAGCTGAGGAGGGACAGGTGGGTCCGCTGGGAACGGCCTTCCCATACGTTCTGTGATTAGGTGTGTTTAATTACAACATAAACAACAGCATTCCAGATTAGTTGTAACAGCATGCAGTAATATTCCCATTAACCCAACACACCAAGGTTCCAACAGTTGAACAGCAAGCATAACACATGCATATATTGAACCACAGTGGATATTCCAACAGCATGCAGGGATGTTTGGTAGCAACAGGCCACCATGATTGTGGTGTTTAAACAGGGCACATGCATCAACGTGAATGCAAATATTTATTGAACAATAGGACATATGTCCCAACAAATATTTAAGATTACACATACCCATTGAGGTGTGGAATTGCATGGTTTATGCACATACAGTAGGGTGTAGAAAAAAACCTCGGTTAACATCTTATAATTACCTTTTAGTCTACACTACATTCCTAGTGACTGCAGATGTATATCCCCTACATGCATTATTACACTTGCCACCATCCATTAGGTTGTGTAATGGGTTAGGCTAGTTCAATATATGCCTGACCTATATCTGACATACTAACTGTCCAGGATGCAGATGTTACTGCTACATATTTCATGATTGCATTACTATTTCTTTATCTACATATCTGGGATGTTTTCACATGACATTTTCACTTCGATTTGTATAGAACCCTGCATTTCATGACATGTACTCACATTTCTGGGGAATAAATAACGTGCTACACGTGTGCCAGATTTACTTATGCATGCCAGCCAGTAACTGACTGTTGCGGACTGTATATATGTTTCACAGCTACTAGCACTTCCATCACCCACTTTATATGGGACTGCACAGCTCTGGGTTACCAGCACTTTTTCAAACAGTACTATTTGTATAATGCAAGGGTACAACAATATTTCAAACTCTGTGACACAGACACACTCTGGGTTTTAGACCTTTATTAATGGCAGTACACACTTTTCCACAAGCTCACTCCTTTATTTGTTTTAATGGTGCATATGGCAGACATGTTCAAGACATATTATACCTTTATTAATAGGTTAGAACACTCTTTTTTCAGGCTCACTCACTTATTTTATATGACAGTGCCTGCAGAGATATTATTCCAGACATATGTTACCTTTCTTAATGGGTTGCTACACTCCTTTTCTGCCTCTCTGACGTTTTTAAATGACAGTACATGCAGAGGACTTATTCAGGTAATTTTATGGCTGTATTATTGGACTACAACACTTTCTTTCATGCTCTCTCACACATTTTATATAACAATATATGCAGAATAATTACTAACCTGCCTGGTGGTGCAGCCTTAGCAGCCTATCAGCATAGGCTTGCTGATTCGCAGCACGGTCACCTGCAGCTGTAAAGTAAATGAAGGGATATTGAGACATACCTATCCGTTATACATACTCTATCAATTCTTACATACTGCATTCCATGGCTACATACTCAGTTGTGGGGCATTCTGCATCCCACGGGCCTCCTGTATCCATTGGTTCAGGCGGTCCTGCTTCCATCTCTTCAGGCCTGCATGGTGGTGACGTTCCTGCTCACCAGTTCGAGGAATGCCTGTGGCACTGGTGAAGTCATGAGCTAACCCGTTCCAACCCTCTGCCTTGTACTCCATCCCTTGGAACTGGCCCTGCAGGAGTCTTGACTCATGATGGTGGGCAAGGAGCCAAACCATGTATTTCGACTCCTCGATGCCCCAACGTTGCGCTCGGAAGCATGTTCCCTCTCCGACACCAGCCATTCTAACTGCAGATGTGAGATACAATCAGGTATGGGGTGTATTCCCGCTTATGGGGCTTAAATATGCCGCATTTCCCGCACTTTTTTGTGATTGGCTGTTTTTTAAAATTCTCGGCTGACTGGAGACCTGCTTAGTAATGGTTAAACTACCATTAGTAAGTATATGTCTGTTAACAGTGGCTGTTTTTCCTAAGTTATCATGGCTTAGTGGTTCTGTACTTTGCTTGTGATGGACAAAGTCCTAGGTTTGAACCTTGTCATTAATTTTATTTTCATACTGTCCAGACAGGCTGGGGGTGTGGCTGCATTTAAGCAACTTTGCTCTATGTTGCTCCTCGGTGCCCTGGTTGGCGCAGCGTGCACGTCCGCACAGAAAGCGCTGTTTCGCTATGGGCACCTCTATTGCACTGGGTTAACTGTACTTAAACTGTGGGCACCTCTATTGCGCTGGGTGAAGTGCTGCTTAGCTGCAGGCAATTATATATCAGGATCATTTAAAATATTTATTTTGTTCACTGTTACATTGGCCATTTCACTGCGTTTTACTACTATTTACACATATTTTTGTCTGGTATTATTTCATATACTGATTTAAAAATAAATACGAAGGGGAGTGGTGGGACTCGAACTGTGAATGCTTCTTCTTTGTGCGAATGCCCTACCATTACACTATTGCTATTTGGTGGGATTTGCATACACATTCTTTCTTATGCTCTTCCATGTCTGAATTGCTAACTCTAGCTAAGCAATGGGCACACTCGTGCACACATGCGCAAATACGGGCAGCTATTTCCAGTATTTAAAAAAATAAAATTAACGTTTTACTTTTTATAACTGTGATGGGGGTTTACAATATCAGGGAGTTTGGTGTTGGGTGCAAGGACATTTGAACGGACTCGCTCTTGTGTATTTGCTTTTACTTTTTAATCACTTGCAGGGGCATGGACATTTAGACTGCTCGGCAGTTGGACATGCCCCCTGCTTGCTTACACGGTCCGTGTAAGACTTACAGTTGAGTCAGTGTGCCCTCATGCATATTCATGGCAAGTTGATGTCATACCGTTCAACTGCAGCCTCCGAGTAAGACTTATTAAGTCTTACACTGAGGATTCGTGAATCCGGGGGAATGTCAAAGGCCTTAGACAGATCCAGAAATACAGCAAGGGAGAGGAGGCCATTGTTTTTGTGATGGAGGATAGGTTAGTGAAGGAGAGTAGAGCAGTTGTAGTGCTGTGGTGTGGCCTGAAACCATGCTGGGTATTGGAGAGGAGATTATTGAAGGTATTTGCAGACCTGTGAATTGATGCATTTTTTGAGTATCTTGGAGAGGGAGGAGAGGATAGCAATGGAGCGGTAGTTGGAGAGGTTGGTGGAGGGGCCAACTTTGTGTAGGGGAACCATTGCGTGGGTACATAGGATTCAGATATGGAGTGGTTGACTAATATGGAAATAGGATAAGCTAGGACATCAGCTGCTATTTTTAGGCATTCAGCGGGCAGGTTGTTGGCTGCTAGTTTTGTGTGTTTTAGTTTTGTCAAGATTCTTTTTATGTAGGAAGTGGGTATTATGGAGAAAAAGAAGGCAGGAAGGGGTGGATTTGGGTTGGGCGTGGGGGGAGTTGGTGTAGCAAAGTGTTTTTTGGTTAGGGATAATATGGTTTCTGTGAAGTGATTGTTGAAGGGGTCAGCTATGCTACAGGTGGAGAGAGGGGTGGTTGAAAGGGGTTGTTTACTTTTCCTGGGTAGAGAGCAGGGTTAATTGTGGACCAGAATTGTTTGGGATTGTTTTGTGAAGAGTTTATGGACATCTGATAGAAAAGTGCTTTGTCTGCTTTTACTTGCTTTTTGACCTATTTGCGTAGTTCAAGGAAGAGTTGCCTATCTGAGGGGTTTTTAGTTATGCGCCAGCTTTCCCATGTTTTATCCCTGGTTTTCATAAGGCTCCTCGTGTTTTTTTTGTACCAGGGGGAGCTCTTAGTTCTGATTCGGGTGTTTCTCAGGGGGACATGGGAGTTAAGGATGTTGAGGAAGGTGCTGTTAAATAGACTGCTTCGTCTAGGTTGAGGTACTTTAGAGGTGATCAGTTCATTTTCTGTTGGGAGGAGGTGAAAGAGTTGGGGTTGAAATTATCTTTCTTGTGAATAAGTCTGTGGGTAATGGGTTAGCTATCATTTATGTGATGTCTTAGTAGGAAGGTTGAGGAATGGTCACTGAGGGAGTCAAGTAAACAGCCTGCCAGGTAAGAGTGAGGGTCTTTGTTAACTAAAACCCAATTAAGAATGGTGTGATTATTAGGGTTTTTATTGATCCTAGTAGGGATTGTATTACCTGTGAGAAACCATGGAGATTTAGGTGGAGGGCTGGGTGGTTGCTGTTGCAGGATAGCCAATTGATGTTAAAGTCTCCAAGGATAACAGTTTCTTGGGGTAGGGAGAGATTGGACCAGTTTAGTAGGTTTTCAAGGGGAGGTATATTTTTCCTGATGGGAAATAGCACCCTATAATGTTGATTGCTTTCTTAGGGTTTAATCTGAGGGTGGTGTAAAGGATTTTGTCCTTGTCAAACTGGGGAGCTGAATTGGTTAGAATTTGAATATTGAAGTGGTGTTTATACAACAGTGCCACACCTTCTCCTTTTCTGGATAGTCTGTCCGTGTGGAGGATGTTATATTCAGGTGGGAGTATTTCCTCACTTTTGATGTGAAGTTTGAGCCAAGAATTCAGTTAGGATAAGGATGTCAGGGGAGTACAAGTTTATGTAGGCCTGGAGGTCTTTGATTTTATTACAGATGCTTCTGATATTGACAGACATAATGAGGAGGTCATTTGGCTTTTTGTTGCTTGTGATTTGGGTGATGGGGTAGTTATTTGGAAGGGGGTTTGTGGAGATGCTGGTGATTTTGGGGTCAGGGTTAGGGTGCATGTCTCCACTGAGAGCAAGTTTGGAGAGAGTGTTGAGAATATGTTTTAAATATACAGTAAAAATCTTGTCGTATTTTATGGATATTTTGTGTTCAAATGAGATGGGAGTTTGGTAATTGAGTAGTTAAGCTAGGAGGAGCTAATTTGTGGTAGGGGTAATGAAATTATGTAGTGCGTGTTTGAGGGGAGTTGATGAGAGTGTGCAGTGGAAATGGTTGGGAGTTATGACTGTAGCTCCTTGGTAGGATGTAATATAGACCAGAATAGTGCAGGTGAGGATTACAACTGTATTAACTAGTGGCATGATTGTGTTGGGTTAGGATGAGTGATTAAGAAGCTGGCAGGGGTATAGGGGTGGGGATTTTCAGGAGTATGGCTTGATTGGTGGAGTAAGTATGGGAGTGGCTTTCTGCTGAAAATAAATGTAGATGTAGTGGGGCAGGGAGGAGCGTGGAGTGAGCGGAGTGAATGGAGCAGTTCATAAACCCCAGACTAAGAATTGCATGTTAAGTGTAAACCTCTAATAATACTCGCTAGTACAATCTTGTAAAATAATTTAGTTTTGTAGCCAAAAGTTTAAGATTTTAGCAGGAATGACTGAAATAAGATGGCAAGAAGAGTGTGTGGGGGGGGTTAGATAAAAAGAGTTCAGGGAGGGCTCAGCGTTGTCCCAGTCAAGTGTGTGCTACCCTTAATTTAAAGGAATTTTAAACATACAGTTTCCTTTTAGGTGTAATTTTTATTGTTAGCAGTAGTAAAGTATCGCTGAGCTGTTCCCAAGGTTGCTTATCAGCGCTCCTTGGTGGGCAGGGAACAAGACAGCCAGGCAATTTGTAGGGGAAAAAACTGTTTCCCTTTAGGCGTAATTTTCTCTGTTATTGTTACCAGTAGGAAAGTATCACTGAGCTGTTCCCGATGTTGCTTATCAGCGGTCCTTGGTGGGCAGGGAACAAGAAAGCCAGGCAAGTTGTAGGGGAAAAACTGCGAGGGAGAGAAAGGGAACAGAAGTTAAGCTGTATGAGTTATTTAGGGCAGGAGAGGGAGAGATAGAGCTAGTATACAGAAACAAAAATGAGTTTGAGTTCATAAGTCAACAGTGAACAAGCCAATAATGCTTTAACTCTAGGGTGGTTAAAATCTTGCTTTAAGCTCTATGCATCTTACATAAGATAGTTTTTAAGGCAATAGCAATTACAGTTCTGTACAACAAAACGTGGTTCTGTTCTAACACTATACTAGCAGCTTGGACACCTTGCTGTAAGCTCTAATTATAGTAGTATCGCAATAGCGTTAGCATTACAGCAATGAAACAAATGCAAATTCTACCTTAACGCTATAACAAATGCAAATTCTACTCTAATGCTATAAGTTGCCTTTAGATAATTTGCTAAACTCTATGCACTTTGGTAAAAGCAGTTTTACAGCAGCAGTGTTTTGTAGTTACAGTGCAGTTAACAGTGGGACATAAAACCAACAGTTTTGACCAAGCATCAGCTAGACACTCTTATGCAAGGCAAGAACTACACATTGCTAAACAGCTGCAGAGTTATCCAAAGAAAGGCAGAGTACTCTGTCTTAGCCTAGATATAATGGTGGCAGCAGCAGCACTACCTGCAGCCTGTAGCACATACAAATGGAGTTAAGCAGAAGCAGCTCCTAACATTCTGAATGTGGAGACTTTCTGTGTCTGCACTCTACTGCTTTTGGAATCCACAGGAAAAAAATGGCATGTAGTCTACATGGTAGCTTTATAACTTGTCGAATAGCTGCAGCAGATTGGTTGCTTAGCATGCAATTCAGCTGCTTATGCTGTAATTATAATATCTGAAACAAGCCATGATAAAAGCAATCCATTAATAATCTACTCCATTATAAAAAGGCAAATGTGTAGCTAGTCATGCTGATGGTGAGGATACTTACTACCTATTTAGAAAAGTAAAATATTTCCAAAGCTATCTTTACAGAGGAGTATTGAACTCCAGCAGGTATGGTCTCATTTTATCTACATAACGCATATGTTAGAATATATTAATGAATAACATGAAACAAAGCCTTTCCACACTGTAATCTGTATACATTAGTTAGAAGTGTGCTGATGGCATGACCATGTTTGTCAAGCCATTTCAGAGGCACAAATTATTGACAATACATGAAAATAGTAAGCTGTGAGATACATATGTACAAATGTTTCAGGGTCAGGTCCTTTGAAAGCATGTTTAGCATTTCAAGGATGTGTTATTAGCAAAATGGTTCATTTGCCTGTTCTTTTTTGTGTGGGGGGAGCAAAGAAAAGTTACTGTTATGTCACAAACTAGAATGAACTATTCTTTTGTGAGGAGCACAGTTGAGCTACTGCTATGCCACATGCAAGGATATGTTGCTCTTGCTACTCTCCTTGTTTTACATCCTGCCTGTTGTTAGTATTTCATATCTGTAGAATGGTTTATGTTTTTCCAGTGAGTACTACTGACTGCCTACCTTAACTGTGTGGTATAACATGGCTTGGCTTATAAAGACCCTAGGGCCAATAACCTAGTAACCTCCTATGAACCTAAGGTGACATCTTGCTGGGCTCTAGGTCAGTGTATGATCCTGCCCTGGTGGGATGGCTGTATATATATATATATATATATATATATATATATATATATATATATATATATAATTACATCAGCATTGTCTTTTGAGCATGTGGTGGTACATCAGCATTGTCTATTGAGCATATGGTGATTACAATGACCCACATGCTGGTCTAAAGGGATTTATGTAATGTCAAGTAACAGCTCACACACACACACACACACACACACACACACACACACACACACACACACACACACACACACACACTTGACTGCAATGAAAACAGAACCCCTACTATCTACTTATATAGACAATAGAACACAGTATTCTAAGTAAGTGACGTGGTACAAGTCTGACTTTTATATGTCTGCAGGTCAGCTTATAGTGAATGAGATCAGCAGTGCTTGTTGGAAAGAGGAAGATGGCAAATTTGGGTGAAATGGTTATGTAGGCAAGTGCAAGTATTAAAATACTGTCAATTTATGGAATTGGAGCGGTATCTGCGGAATGCACATTTGCTATTCTGGTTGGATACACACACACACTTGACTGTAGTAAGAACAGTACTCCTACCTAAGTATAGAGACTACAGAATGCAATACTTTACACAAGCACCACTACACAAGTCTGACTTTTACATGGCTGCAGGTTAACTTATGGAAGATGACATCAGCAGGCCATGTGGAGGACAACAGGTTGGGAGACTTGCATAGGCACATAGATTCATAGGTTCATATGAGGCCAATAGCCTAACTGTAAAGTGTGTCCTAGCTTTGTAGAGCCCTAGCTGTGTAAAAACACAAGTACCCTTATTGAGTACAGTTGGATGTTTGAGTATAGCAAAGCAAGGTTGTCATCATCACAACTGGCCCTGTCCATGAGGCCACGTTTGTACTAGTTGTGAAGGAGTGACAGCACATGTAAGTATTGTGAATATATGATGTATACTTAGAATGTGACCTGAATTTGTAATGTTTCCACATGTAGTTTTATGTCATACAAAGGAAAGGACAATAAACACCAATAAGAAAGAATATTATATACAGTTCCATAGCGCAGTGAGCAGTGGATTTGCTTGATGGTTAACAAAGTGTACACCCATGTGAGTTACACCTGTTTGCATGTAGGTCAGCAGTACGCAAATGTGAGCCACATTGCTAACATCAGTTAAAATAATACTATATGGCATACAGTGCATTCAAACCCAGGACCATGGGTATGTTGGTCCTACACTTACACCTGTTGCCACAAGAATGTTGAAGAAACAGTTGTCCATGTTGCACGTCATTGTTTTAAACTGCAATGACACAGCAGTAAAACAAAGGCTGCACACTCTGTACTAGAACCCAATACCATCTGTAATCCAGACTGGGTTTTCACGATGGCCAAGGTCATTAATTGAATGTATCTGGTTACTATTTTTGGCTGTCTGTGTCATAGGTGTTCCGCCGCACTTTGCACAAACCCGATAAACACAGCCATTACCTGCTTACGCTATTTGCGCTATGTGACACATCATGTGAAATGTGCAATGAAAAATTAGAGGGTTAAAGAAAGAAAACCTTAGTAATTGACACATATAAGTAAAATAAGTGTCTGCTATCAAATGTTAAGGTACTTTCTGTAAAAATCCACCACTATTTACTTCATTACTGCACTAAGTTAAGATATTTAAACAACTAATATTAATATATAATAATAGATAATAGATACATAATATTATTACAGAATACATTGTAAGTTCAGGACTTAGCTTTCAAATGCAGCACTGAGTCAATTTTATTTCAGGCCTAGAATTTCCTTGTGTGTACTCCCATGGTATGGAAGTATGCAGGAAAAAATAGAATGTAAGCAACATGGATGCTTTATAGCTTGTTGAAGAGCTCCACTGTGCAGGAAATCAATTACTTATGCTGTAATTAGCAGCTATGAAAAACATCTGCTACTTTACCTAATATATGAACTGTATTAGAACCCATTAGTGCATGGTGCACACCTATGTGCCACTGAGCACACCGACGCTGAAATAAGGTGAACACAAGGGATCTTATTACTTTTGTCCATGCCTGTGATATCATGCAAACAAGTGGCCCAAAAAGTAAAGGGAAGGTTGCAGACCATGTAGGAGAACCCAGGACCTTCTATACTCTAGCCCTACACATACAAATGCTGCCACAGGAATAGTTATGTGACAAGCACTGAGAAACCTGCCATTCATTGCTCGGTTTCCTGTGTGTTGCACTAAGCACCACATCATGGAAACAAGGATGAAATTTTTATTTTATTCATTTATTTATTTATATTTGTTGACTGGGAGTGTCCGACTGGACGTAGGTCCATTTTCAGCGGAGGCCCGGGGAGAAAAGCTCCATAGTTAAAATAAACAGACAGTAGTTACATTGGATTACATAGCGATTAACAATTTACATAGCAATTACTTACAACATATTTACAGATGAAGAACATAGTACATCAGTAGACAACTAGAATCTTTATCTGTGAAGTACATAACAGACATTAACAAATGTTACAAGAAGAAGTTCCTGCTGTATAATAAGTATCGGCTTATGAGCATCTGAGCTTGCTATAATCAAGGTAGTTAGTGGAGTGGAAAAAAGGTAGTGGTTGGATGGGGAGGGTGATATTAGAGTGGGAGTTGCAAGGGCATAGCCAGCATGTTTTTAGGTGCACTTTTAGTAAAGTTTTGAAGTGGGTGCATGATGGTATGGAGGTAATTGTGGGTGGGAGGGAGTTCCATAATTTGGCTATGGTGCAAGAGAATAGTGCTTCACTAGCAGAGTTATTGGCTTTAGTGATCTGCAAGTGATCAAGTGCAAGTGAAATTAAAAAATAAATATTAATTTAATACAGACAGGTACAATACATCTTAACAAACAACAAAAAAAGATGAAACAGAACTTGTGTATTGTGCACTGCTTACATGCACTTTTACACTTCAGAAACCTACATGTACACCTCTGTAAGTGTAACCTGACACACACCCTGATGTCACCATTCACTGCTGGCATGCATTCAACATGAACACTGTGGAAGTGCCCACATGAAGTGAACATCCCTACATGGATATAAGTCTTTGGAATTCAGCAATTCTAATGAGTTTTGATCTCATTTGCATATTCACCATGCTGACACCCCTGTATCTACACGATTGGTTACCGTGTAGGCAGGGAAACTGAAGGGGAGGCCAGTGTTGTGCAGTCAATGGAGGATATTACTCAGGTATATATGTGCACAGAGGAATGCAGGTTTGGGATTTTATGTTTTATGGGGTTTACACTTTTAGCTCTCTACATGTCTACATGCAAAGCTTCATTTATGTCATGGCACTTAATAGGGAATTGTTGCTATTTTTAATATAATTCTCTAGCATATAACATGTCTAAGAATGTCATAATATGTGTGGGGTTATATGTTAGGGCCAGTTCTGTACAAATATACAGACATTTACTTGCTCTTGTTTCTGTGTAGACTCCTTTGCATGGCTGTATTCGGAAAACATCTGAATACATGGCCAACATGAGCATGGAATCTACCCAGATACTGTACATCTTGTTGAATCGCTCCACAGTGTTGATGTCCTTCATTAGTATACAATTCAGCTACTTATGCCATATTTTGCATGCCACAGAAGTTTCCCTGTTTGCATGTGAGTGAGCGCCTCTATTTAGAGTTTACTAAATCTAAATCTAAAACTTTTCATGGCCATGTGCACATCACACTTTGATGCGCACATGGTAAAAATTATCATGTAGGCTCTACTGAATCTCTTCCATAGATAGATAGGCACATGTATGTATGATTTTCACAAATTCAAAATGCAAACAAATAAATCAAACCTAGTGTGATTGAGCACAAAAGGTTGAAACACAATTACTTGAAAAAAAATACATTTTTTTTTTTTTTTTTTTGCAGGGACAATTCTTACACAGGTTACTGCAAACCTCTATACCTCCTACTATTATATATACCAACTGTGAGATCAAACTACACTGGGGAAAAATCAAATTACCTTCTCCGAAATGTTCCATGAACTAAAAAGGACAGTAATGTGGGATAAGTTAATTTTTTATCAGCTCTACCAGCTTGTTTTCCACTCAATCACATGGTGTCAAAATGACACTTTTGTCTCATATATATATATATATATATATATATATATATATATATATATATATATATATATATTATATATATTGCTTTTGTGCATCACTGATCAGTAACTAAAGAAGAAGTCTTACATCTGAGTGTACATTTATTTTTAGAGACAGAGTTGATTGTCTTTGCAGACCCTGGCGTCACACCAATAAGTTTTTAAGAATTCTATGGTATCAGTTCATTATTGTTAAGACACATAGCCTATCTCTGGAAACTATTAAATTCATTCTCCTAGCTCTAGCCATAGGAATTGAAAGCAGTTTTTCAGAAATGATTGAATTTGACATCCAATTAGAGGGAATGTTATGGAAGTTCAGCAACTATTATGATGCAGCACTTCTTGGTGAAGTAACAGAGAGACATGAGTGCACAAGAAAGCTTTATGTGTTCAAAAAAACAAATAAAAAGATCTCTGGGCAGAGAGCCATCCTTCACTTTCTCTGCAGTTTTAAATATGACAAGAAGAACTTGCAACATTATCAAGATGTGTTGGTCTACAGTCCTCAAAGACAGTACATTAAAAATACAGGCAAGGCAGGCTTTTGAAAATAAATAACCAGGTATGCTCATTAATTATTTGTTATTTTCCATGTATTAAGCAAGACAAATGTTTATTTAGTTAGATAGAAAGCCCTAAGCTTTCTGTATTTGTTGATGTTACATTGCTTGAGAATAAATGAAAGAAGCTAGATCTCACACACAAACGCTATTTATAGGGTATGAATGAATAATGTAACACTATAATAGTTTAAGGGTTCCATTTTGTGCCATGTAAGAGATGTTATACCTGGTGAGGATGTTGTGCAGGATATGTATGTCAGCTTGAAGTGAGCTTTAAAAGCATCAGGAGTAACTCCAAAACTGAAACAATTGTATTTATAGTGTACACTTTGGGTGATAGAACAAAAGTATGGGCATATTTAAAATTAGGCAAGTCAGTTTTTTTTTCTGTGACTCCTTTTATCAGATGAAACAGTGTTATCATTTTATCACTAATGGGTATAATTTAGGCAGTATCTGAATGTTATTTAAAACATTATTAAATGAGAAAGGCAGCTACAACACAGCAGAGCGATTAACAGTGGGTTAAGTGACATATATTTAATCTAAATTTGAGAGAAAATTATTAAAAACACATGGGGTGGAAATGTTTTCTTTCTAAGTATGGTTTAGAAAGTTTGATATTTTACATTAGGACTCACCAGGATGTGCAGTAGCACTTTCCTCTCCCAAGTGACATGGTTGACATCTTAATTATAATATCATTCCTCTTAATCATCAAGGAGTAAACAATTATTTTAAACAAGTTGCTCTTAAGAAGAGGAAATTTTAAAAAGACAGAGTAATATTGACTGGTAAGATTCTGCCCCTCCCACTCCCTTAACTGAAAAATCACTAAAAATTGTGTATTGCAGGGGATGGGGGGGGGGGCAGCCCCCTTACTAGATGCATGTAGACCTCATTCACTGACATTAAGTCAATACTGCCCAATATTAGAGCTTCAGATTTTTTTTTTATTTTGACTAGTTAAACCTTTTTACTCTTCACAAAATAAAATGTTGAATTACATTTAAAAAAGTCCCAACCACCATGCTTGGCTAACAGCCCAGACAGGATATCAATCAAGCTGGCACTGCCCCTTGCTGGTCAAACTAGGATAGCGAGTCAGAAAGTTAAATATTGCTGAATGTTTTGATGTCCAGATCAAAGAACAAGCATGTTCCAGTAGTGAACTTTCAGTGATAGCTGAGTAGTGACAATATAGTTAAAATTTCAAATACATCTTTTTGCCATATGAAATACTAGCCTCATAACATTAGAGAAGTGCATATGTGTTAACAGCAAATGCAACGTCTTCATTTAACTTGATCCCCCAATGGAGCTCTTTTGAATTTGCACTCTTAATGCCCAGTGGATATGGGCTGATTCTTTAAAAAACTAAAGTTATTGCCTCACAGTTCAAATAAATATTCATATCTCTAGAACCACAAGTGTTACTATTTCTAGTAAGTGGCAAACTGTTCAATGCAAAGTAACCTTTACAATGGTTGTATTCATTCAATTCTAAGTCTTAAACTAGATTTTATTAGCCATAATAACCACAATAAATATGAGTTATGTAATGATGTATAAACAGAGAGCAACACACATACTGCCAGCAGCATTTTCTTCATACAGCTGTGAGCTTTAATATGCTAAGCAGTTAGGTCTGTGTCACTTGACTGCTGAGATATTTAGAGAAATATGAAAATTATTACAATACAAATAAAGAGGATATAAACAATATTCAATATTTGTCAAAAGAGATCAAATATGAATACAGTTGATTTTGCCATTGTGTAAGCATTACAATGAAATCTCTATTACATTGTATGTAACATGGTTTTGGAATTAAATGCAAATATGAACAAACAATATCTCATGCCTAGAGGTGTCATTAGGATGTAACTGTAGAAACACCTGGAGATTAAGTGGTAGATGATATGTCCAGGTGGCTTGAAGAAATATCATTTGCAGGTCAGGTAAGGACTTTCTGTTTTAATAGCTGGTGTTGGAACACTTATCAAAGCTCAGTCTTTTTATGCAAGACCAGTTATTGCAAAATCACTTTCTGGACAGAATTGCACAATGACAAAAAAAATATTATGAAGCAGTCCCCTTGTATGGCAGGTTTATACTTGAATTAGTTTGTTAGATTTTAAAAGAAAAGTCCACTAGTCAGATGCAATATGGTAGCTTTTGTGACATGTCCTCTAAATTAATGACAATGAAGGCAAGGAAATGGTTAAATTCAAAAATTGTTACACTATAAACTGCCGATAAGAAAATTGAGCGAGAAGTGGTAGGTGTCTGTCTTCAGGATTGCCCTTGGTAGCTGGAAACACAGTAGTTCACCAAAAACTTCATCTCAGAACTGAACATATCTAAATGTTGGTTGTTTTGTTTTTATTATTTTTTTTTTATTTTTTTTTTATTTTTGTTGACATGATGAGTGAGCTGGCCCAGGGACCATTTTCAACCATGACACATGCCAAAATGCAAGCACAAATAAACAATGGTAACAAGCAGAAGAGGTAAGTTAAACAAAAGAACGGACACACAGAAGAAACACAAATGAGCATTCAACATTTAAGTTATTCTATACTATTCAAAATAATTGGAAATATGAAAAATACAACTGGTGGAAATGTTGTTTCCTACAATTCTCTCTGTTGTTCTGTTTGTAAATGGTTGACTTTCACATGTTCACCTCTTTTTCAGTCATGCTACAAAGAGTCACCTACTCAACTGTGAGCTTTACAGGTAACTCTAGCTGTTGAGGATGCAACTATCCCTCTCTATTCTAGTAGAATACCAGTGATTAAACACAAGTAACAATCCTGCATGCAAACACACCCATTACTGATGGATTTATTGCACAGCGGTAAATCAAATGGCATCAGAAATACTTGGTCTAGGGATCTAATTTGCTCTGGAGCAGACTACCCAGCAACATAAAACAAAATTCATCCCTATCCATATTTAAGCATAACTGATCTATGGATGGGAAACAGAAATTTTACCTCAGACCTGCCCTCTGTACTATTAAATGATTTATTACATGCATAGGTCCCCTCAAATTTGCTATGGTATGATCCCAGTTATTCTCATTAATGGTGGTATATAATTATCAACCATGAGATGGGTAAAGACCATCTATAACCAAATGGGATACATTGTTTTGAGCACACAATTAGTTAGGCTTGAAATGGCCCACAGGGGCAACTAGCCTAGTACTTACCTATGAAACTATGAACCTATGAGAGATTTCTTTGAGACTTTTTGATGTATTCACTATTAACTAACATGGTAGCCATGGAGGAAGAATTTGTAACATAGTGGTAGAAGGACATAGTATCCAGACAGAAGAATTTTGTTATATTGCATTGAAGGCTAAGCAGGAAAAACAGAGTTTGCCATGCAAAAGAGTGGCTCTGAAGGTTTAGTTCAATTAAACTTGGTTAATAGAATAATTTTTGCATTGTGTTTCCAGAATCCATCTCCTTTATCTTTTTTTTAAATAAAATAAAGCATCAATTTGGTCACTTCAAACAAGGAAGGATTTTAATATGTGATTTTAAAGCTGTAATCAAGACAGAATTCTGAGAAAAAGATCATTGAAAAATCTTTATTTCAGTTATGAATCCGACTTCATATAGAACAGATACTAAAAGCTTTCAAGAATGCTGAGCTTCAGAGGCTGCAAATAAACCTTGGCTTAAGACTATCTATGGAAAATGATATAGAAAATAAATGTACTTATGATTATTCTAAAGGCATTTTGTTAAATATTCATTTACTTACTGTAAACACATGAAAACCTTTGATTACATGCATTTATTTTCCCAAGAACACCTACAGAATAGCAGTCAGGTTGGCCTTGTAACACAATGGCAATTTTGTGACAAAACATGATGCTATAAAAATTTAAGAAAAAGACGTTTTTAACCGAGTATCACAGCGTTGTTAATTTGTGGGATACAGTGGTTCTAAAGCAGACCAAATGGAGAGTCGTTATTATTATTGTTGTTCTTATTGATATTATTATTATTATTCAAATTTCATTGCAAATAAAAATAAGTGCTTTGCTTTATCTTCTGCTGCCACGGTATTCCTGCTTCCTACTGAATTAAACCAAGATGTCAGAATAATGTAGAAGAAGTTTAATTTTAACAGAAGTTAAATAAGGAATAAACTTTGAATGACTTGCAGCATTAATTTCGGGTTCAGGCACCTAGGCAGCAAGACATTTCCCTGTGGTACATTTGACTGGGGGACACATGGTTGAAGTGACAGTCAGCTGCAGAGAAATATGGCTGTTTACAAATTCCTTGTGGGCAAAGAGAAGAATGTGTTGCCATGCCCACAACTTCAATAACCAAAGTCACAGGGGGAAAACAATGTCCATGGTCCCCAAGGGAACATGAGACAGCAGGCAATATGGCAGTCAACAGCAGCAGGCTGGCCAGCGGGCATGTCAGTGGTAGTACAAATGCAGTGCACAATGGGCAGTACTTTTATAAATAGTATGTGTACCATTACCCCCTTTACATTCTCTAGGGAACATTACCTAAAACACATACTGGAACATAAATGTGACTACAGTAGCCGCAAGATTTCTTCCAATGCTGTAGCACACTTCTACACACATTGTATTTACATAAGTATGTACTCTACACTGAGCACAATACTCATTACTTCTTCTGCCTCCATGCATTTGGTTATTAAAGATGTGAGCATGGCAGTATGTACTTCTCTTTGCCCACAGGGAATTTGCAAACAGCCATATTTCTCTGCAGCTGACTGTCACTTCAGCCATGTGTCCCCAGTCAAATTTACCACAGGGAAATGTCTCGCTGCCTAGGTGCCTGAACCCACCCACCCTTAACCAGTGAGTGTTGTGCTCAGTGTAGAGTACATACTTATGTAAATACAATGTGTGTAGAAGTGTGCTACAGCATTGGAAGAAATCTTGCAGGCTACTGTAGTCACATTTATGTTCCAGTATGCGTTTTAGGTAATGTTCCCTAGAGAATGTAAAGGGGGTAATGGTACACACACTATTTATAAAAGTACTGCCCATTGTGCACTGCATTTGTACTCCCCACTGACATGCCACTGGCCAGCCTGCTGCTGATGACTGCCATGTTGCCTTCTGTCTCATCTTCCCTTGGGGACCATGGACATAGAGATAAGGGGAGGGGTCAGTTATTGGGGATGTCCTTATTGTTTTGATGAGGGGGACAGAGAGGTGAAGTTTTCACTGAATCTGTCTGCCAGCAGGTTGGCTATATATACAGCATTTGTGTATGTGGTGTCCTTGACCACCAGTTCTGAGCAGATCTGGGTGCTTCTCTTGAGAATACAGACATATGTGAAGAAGGCATTATGATTGTCTTTAGTAGATGTGGCCAGTTTGGACTCAAAGTTTGCTTTGGAGGATTTCACCAGTGCTCTTATTTGCTTGTTGAGGCTAAGGAGAGATTGCTTACAGTTAGGCACTTCCTCCTTCTTGGTCTTGGACAGCATTTTGTTTTCTTTTATTATAGAGTTTATTTACTGCAGATGTCCACCAGCCAGGTTTACTCTTACTTGAGGAGGATGATTTCATCCTGCCGGCTATTCCTGATTCCGTGCAGCTATATAAATGCTCATATAGTACTTTAGTGTAGGTATGGACATACATGCCAGTTCCTATAGAGGGGGTGCTGTGAAGCTGTTTATAACTTCCCTCAGGAGGTTGTAATCAGCTTTGGAGAAGTTTTTTTGTTTGACCCTAGCTGGGGGGGGGGGGGGGGTTGTGGGAGATGGTGACTTTGAAAGTGACTGCTTTGTGGTCAGGTCGTACCAGAGATGATGACACTCTAGGGTTGCTGCAGTAGTTATTCATGTTGGTTAATACCAAGTCCAAGATAGTTTCACCTGTTGTGGGGGTGTTGACCAACTGGTCCAAGGCATTTGCATTGATGAAATCAAACAATCTCTGGGCATTTGTGTTTTGGCTTGAGTAGTTCTTCCAGTCTATGGTTGGATAGTTAAAGTCACCCAGGATGAGGGTAAAGGGTAGAATCTTGATAGATTCGAAGAGGTCCAGATAAGTGGAGTGGGTGTCTTGAGTCAAAGTTGGTGGCCTATAGTTAGCTATGATTTGAATGAGGGTCTTGTTAATTGTTAACTACACCTGGAGTGTTTCCTGTGCATCATAATGTTTGACCAACCTAGAGGTGTGTATGTTTTTATATATATTGCAACTCCACCTGCTTTTGCTTTGCTGCCCATGGTTTGGGGTCTGAATGATGATGAGTAACCTGGCATGGCTGGAGTGCTCTCCGCAGCTTTGAACCAGGTTTCTGTGACTGCACACATGTCAGCATCTTCTAAGGTTAAGAATGCTTGCAATAAGTGCAGGTTCATGTTTAGACTCTTAGTATTTAGCAGCAAGTCCTTTAACTTACATTTTGATGAAATTTTCATGTTGGTAGTTTTGACCTCATGGCATTGCCAAAGTAAAGGCACTATGTGGGAGACAGGAGTGTTTGTCAGTAGCCTGAAGCCCAAGGGAGATGGATATAGGCCATCTCTGGCAAAGCATCATGGTTTGTTAGTCATGTCATCCCAGACTGTCGGGTATTGGATCTTCTTGGAATGACACCAGAAACTAAGCCAATTGTTAAAGCCAATCAGTTTCTGTTTGTATTGAGACATAATTTTGGGTGATGGTAGAATGCTGGTTAAGGCTAGGAGCAAACCTGCCTGGGACACATATTCAGAAAGCTCAATCATGTCTCTCTTCATATAGTTCAGGAAGGTATGTCTCAAGTCATCCATGCCAACATGGAGTAATATATTGGGTTTAGTCATAGGAGACTCCATTGTGTGACACACAGATTTGCCCCTCACCAGGCTGGATAAGGAAAAAGTCACGGTTAGTTATTTGTCGGGTGCCAGAATCCACCATATCACCCATGCACTCAAGTCTCTCAACAGGTACTGTTATGACTGTCATAATCCAAGGATTCGTGATTATTCACCAAAGGCCTTTTCTTTGATGGACAAAACATAAAAAAAATAACTGAAAGCCACTTCAGTGAGCATGACTTTAACCTTTAACCCCACCCCCCAACTTATATATACCAGCTCCCCTGTTGTACAACAGTAGAGAAAGGGCAACACCACATGTTTACTTAAAGTGGCTGTCATTGATAAATCCATATGTAATTCATCAGATATTGGGAGCTGGTGGTTGACTATCAGATAAATTACAGATTGTTCATAAAAAAAGTAAAATATTTTCCCTCTTGAAAGCGGAAACATTTCTACATTTGAAAAATCTTGTTTCCTTTTCCTAGAAGAGTTCCCAAAAAGAGCAGCTAATAGGAATCCCTAACCTGAGAAATACATTCTTAAGGGAGGGAAGTCAAAGAAACAGCATCTGCTCCATTTCTTGAAACCAACAATAGTGGTTCTCCTTTAGCAAACGCAGGCAACTGAACAGCTGCAGAGGATGTGCTTATCTGCCAGTCCTCAGTGGCTCTATGAGAAGCACACAACAGGAACCACGAGGAAAAGATAAGGGTTTCAGGACACAGAATGGCCACAGTGGAGACATTCACCAGTAGCTGAGACAAAAAAGAAGCTGGATACAATAAGAAGCCTCTAAAATAGCATTTTATGTCTTGTAGCTTGCAGAAGGAAAACTGAACTGCTGGGCTATAATTCATGTTCTAGCTCCTAATGGAGTATGAAACTCAAATAGCGGAGGCTTGAAGTATCAGTGTAATCTTGTAACATGAGAGTGAAGTATGAGATAACATTTTAAAGTGACAACTACCAAACATTAACCCTAGTCTCTACCTATCTGCTTTTACAGAAAAGTAAATATGTTTCTCCCAAAAAGGGTTACTTTGCAGTGAATTTCCATACAGAAATTCAAAACTGGCTTTTTCTTGGAACTAGTATTTGAAAAGTGGTTTGGTATAATTGTTAGTAATGCTTTATTAAGTTTTGAGGTAAAATTATTCAAAGACATTCCCCAAAACTAGACTTTTTGCCCCTAACCATGAATTTTGCCAAAAAAAAAAATCACACATTTCCCGCTCATAGATTGATACTTTGGAGTGAATATATTAATAGAAAACTACTTTTTACCAAGGCCAGCATATAAAAACAGATGAGCAAAATAATCAAGAAAAACAAATGAGATTTGTGTTGTAAGAGATCAGTAATAATGATCTGATTTAAAAGCTTTAGGTGTTAGACTTTCAGCAGAAAAGTCAACCCTTTCTCTACAAAAAAGGTACTTTGCAGTGAACCCTTTAAAGAAATCCAAGAAGGGCCTTTAAAAGAATCAACATTTAACAAATAGTTATGTGAAACTTTCACAAATAAATGCATATGTTTTTTGGGAGGCATGAGCAAGATGGCTAACTGGCAGCAGCAACTCATAAAAGGTCTGTGACTGAAAACTTGTCTGTGACAGAAAATATAATAAAAAATTAAAATTTGAAGATATTTGTTACCTAATTTTATTCACTAATAGTCAGAGAAAATATTTATAGCTTCAACTCCTTCAAAAGCTGTAATTTTCCATCAGAATTTCAACTGCTTGGTTAAGAGAGAAGAGACTTCAACATGAGACACTCAAGAAATGGTACTCAGGATTCTTGTGTTAAAATAGATTCCAGTCACTAATATCTAGTATGCAGGATGTATTACTTAAAATGGACAAACTGGATACCAAAATAGAAAGCTTCAAAGAAGAGAATAGAAAGAAGATGGAACATTTAAAAAATCTTACAAAACAACAACATGCACAAATCAGCAGTGTAGAAGCTCTAAATGATTATGAAGAGAGAATAACTGAAGCTGAGTCTCAGACTGAATTTCTTTTACAACAAAACTACTGGCTCATAGATAAAGTTGATGATTCAGAAAATAGACTGCAATGAAATAACATTAGAATTTATTATGTACCTGAAAAGTATGAGTGAGACAATATAATAAACTTCTTAACAACTTGGCTATATAAAATATTAAATTTAACTAAAAATGTATCTTTTGGAATTGAAAGGGCAAATAGATCCCTGAGAGCAACTTCAGAGAAGGAAAACTCACCACTGTGTTCAATTATAGTTAAGTTTATCCCCCAGATTCATTATCCTACTAGTCCTGCATGGAAGCAGACATTTAGGAGCAGGACGGCAGCGTGCCATGCATATTAATGAAGCCACGCTGCCTGAGATCCTAAATAGACATGGGGCATGTACAAGTGCAGGGGGTGTATCAGAGAGCAGAGCTCTCAGAATATACACACCCCTGCAATGAAGAACAGCAGAGTATGAATAAGAATGAGCAAGACCGCTCATAGGTGTTCACATATCCCCAACAACGTCCCCCCAAGTTTACAAGAGCAATATATAAAACAGTAAAGATACAGAAGTTTTTTTTTTTATAAAACAGATTAAATTTAACCATAGTTGTGCAGGTTTGCCCATCGCTTAGCTACTGTTAATGCAGTGTAAATGGCACAAGAGAATAAAAAGCAAGATATATGCAAATGAAGCAGTACAGCAATAGTGTAGTGGGCAGAGCATTTGCCTTACAAGCAATCATTCCTGGTTCGAGTCCTACTCCAGTACAATCCATTTTCCATGTGAAATCACTTTGTGATCAATTTATTTTGTTGCATAACCTATAATAACACATATTTATAACATTTATATATTTATACAATATATTTATAAACTGGAGTACTACATTAAATGCAGATGTGAGATGTCATTGTCATAATGTTGCAAAGTCCACAGATAATCACAAGTGCCCCATACAGTATATGTACACAGGAATCAGGGATACAAATGGAAGGTAAAATGTGTAATGAATGATAACTCCATACAGTTTCCAAATCCACTACCTTCCCAAGAATCATTAGACATTACTGTCTAAATTAGTGCAGTGGTAAGCGGACGTAAGCACAAATAAGCAAGTGTAAGCATATCTAAGCAGTAGTAAGCAAGTTTAAGCTTGTTTGTGCAGGGGTAAGCAATTCACACACAGGTTAAGCAATATTGAAGCTAACTCTCTGTAAGCATATTTAACCGGAGGTCAGCATTGCTTACCTTCATGGAAACCTGTGCAAACTCGCTTACAGTTGCTTAAAAGTGCCTTAAGCACTTTGTATGCATCAGCCGCTGTTCTGGCCAGAAGCATAATAAACAACCTTTGCCAGTCTTGAACCCAGGACCCTGTATATTATAGTCACAGTAGCTAACCACTAAGCCATCGCAGCAATCAATAAGCTTGAGGTATCACTAAACAGATCCTCACTATAGGAAATTCAAACTGAACATGTGAAAGGAATCTATATACGGTTTTATGTTGTATAACCTACTACATAACATAAATATTTGAACTACAGTACTGCATTAAGCCCAGCTGTGAGGTGTTGTTGTAATAAAGAGTTGAAATCCCGTAATAAACACAAGGACCCCATATAGTGTACGTACACATGAATCATGGATACCAAACACATGTATAACATGTAATGAATAATAAATCAATGCCACAATGCAAATATAATGCATCTTAAATGCAGATATAATGCAACTTAAATATTAAGCAATGCTGAGCATTGCACAGCCCAGCTTAGTACGTGTAAGCAACATGTAGACCAGTTAACTCTATCTGCCTATTGGTATACCCCTTTAAGCAATGCTAACCTTAGGCAAGCAGGCTTGCCCAAAGCTTAGCCTTTTCAAAACCATGCAATCACAGCAAAGAGTGGGAAACCGGCCATATGTAAACCCAACAGGTGGGAATACATCTCATAACTGGTTGTAGCTTCCCCTAATAGGCACTATGTCTGGAATGGGAGAGGGTGTGCACTTTTGGGTGCAGTGCTGGGGCATCCAGGAGTCCAGAGTCATGTGAAAGACCATGACATGAGACTGCTGCAGGGAGAGTACCAGGGTTACCAAAACAAAGTGGAAGCCTGGGACCGTCTCACCCGTGACCTCACCAGTGCCACTGGCATACCCCGAACTGGTGAGCAGATTAGGCATCACTATGCCGACCTGAAGTGGTGAAAGGGGGATCTCTTGGATCAGTGGATCCAAGAGGCTAGGAGGACAGGGGAAGTCCCAGCCATGTGTAAGTATCAGTTACTACCTGTTTAATAATTGCCAGCTCATGTATATTATGGATAGGATTCTTTTTATGTCTTTCACAGTGGCAAGTGAGCGGGCTATGAACTAGGAGGCCATGGATGTAGATTGGAGTGGTTGCGACGCGAGGCAGGTTAGTAATACTCTTGCATGTACTCTCATAGGAAATAAATCTAAAGGTAGTAGCAAGTTAATTGCCTGTATAAAACCTGTATTGTTTAAGGCATGTACTGCATACACCAGAGAATATGGCAGGAAGAGTCTCATATAGGTTGCATGTAAATAAAAGCATAATAGCCTGACAATAAAGGTCTAACTGTTGGACTGCATGTGTTTACTCTGGTATCATATGGTAATGTAGATTTGCAATCACTTAATAGTACTGTTGTATTAAGCACTATTACCCACACTGTTCTACATAAATAAAATGTGTAGGAATGTCTGTATATGACTGGTGTAGTCCCAAGAGGTCATATAGTACAACTGAGAGAGGCTTAGACAGAAAACAGTGAAAAGGCAGACAACCAAATCCAAATAGCACACCCAGTTAAGATGTGAGCTGTTCTATTTTTAGTACTCACAGCCATGGTTCAAATCCTGGGAGTGGTAGTAGGCTACATATAGAATCATACCCCACAACTGTACAGATATGTCCAGAATATCCAGTAAATCAGTCCATATCTGCTGCCTGTCACCCTGTCCTCCTGGGAAATCAGTGGGATGATCCCAGACATTTAGGCAGCAAACAAGAAATACAACTGATTGTCAGACATCTATAAGAACAAACCTGTCTCTTTAGCAACTCCCCAACATGTTATGAGAATAATAAGCCAAGTAAGTCCCATCTACACCCCCATCTTGTCAAGCTGTGACCAGAGTGTGTACAGTCACAGAGTGAGATGTATGTGCATAATACTAATGTGGAATCTGGTAATTTGTGTGTCAACATTCAGGTCTTGGTAACAAACATTGCTCCCACAGGTCTGTCAGATATGAACACTGTGCCTAGAAATAAAAGATTGATATCCTGTACTGGTACTGTTTACTCTGGTATTGTATGGCATTGTTAGTGTTGCAGTTGCTCTGAATAATAAGGTATTACTCATCACTGTCACCCACACTGTGCTACATAATATAACTGTCTAGGAAATCCTGTGTAAGAGTGTTGTAATACAAGGTCAGAATGTAAAACCACAGGAGAATTATAGACAGAAATCAGATAAGAGATACACAGCAATTTCTATATAGCACACACAACTGTGATGGACAGTGTTTTATTTTTAGCAGACACAGCCATGGTCTGAATCCTGGGAGTGGTAGTAAGTTGTATGCAGAATCATACCCCACAAGTGTACAGAAATTCCCAGAATGTCCAGTTAATCAGCCCCATATCTGCCGGCTTTCCCCCTGTCCCCCGGCATATCAGTGTGTGCTAATCTCTGACATGTAGGCAGCATTTCATGTCATATAACTGACTGTCAGGCCTGTACATATTTGTAAAATGTCAGTGAAAACAAACCTGTCATTGTACAATTCACTAAAGGTTTAAGAGGCAATAGTCGAAATATGTCCCTGTTCACCTGCATTTGGTCAAGACATGCCCAGAGTGTGGGCAAAAAAGAGATGGACAGGTATGTGCATAACATCAACCTGGAATCTGGGAGTATGTGTACAAAAAGTTAGTGTTAACAAACTATTTCTCCACAGATATACCAGGTATGAGGTGCATATTGCAGGCAAAACCAGTTCATGTATATAGTTGTCGACAGCCATACCACTGTCCAAACTAAGGCAATAGGGTACTGTATTAATACTTGGAAGGAACAGATAACAACACCGACTAGGAAATTAATGCGAACTACAGAAATATACTCGTTGTTAATTAACATCTTTCTCTCCCCCTCACCATATCTGCAACAATAAACTAAATACACAACTTAATTGGTATATGCCGACTTAACTCTAATGTTGGGACATATGTCCTATTGTTCTATAATTATTTAAATCTGTTTCTATGCATGTGCTATGTTGAAATACTCCCACATTGGTTTCATAGTGCCATCAATGTACCTGCATGCTGCTGTAATTACCACTGTGGTTCCATATATGCATGTGTTCGGTTGGCTATGCAACTGTTCCATATCTGGTGTTTGGGTTAATGGGAATATCTATTTATGCTGTTATATGTAATCCTGGAATGTGTTGACTATTACTAACCCACATATGTTAATAAAAATAAAAACACCATAGCACTTATGGGAATGCGGGTCCCAGCGAAACCACCTGTCCCACCTCAGCTATTCATGGCTCTAGGCACCAGCATGTCAGGGGCCCAACCCGGGACCTCCTTGTCCATTTTTTCTGCACAACCTTCAGATGGAACTGCTTCAGGGGATGGGGCTCACTCCCCGGGAGTGGGTGTGGATAAGAACATGTCACCAGGTCCAGGTCATGGTGTGTAGCGAGCTTCACTGGGAGGTCGGAGATCTGGAACACCAGCTTGAGGGCCATGTGTCGCAACTAGAGGGTTGGCCTGGTTCTCCTACTCTGCCCCCTTTGGAGCTGTGAAGGTGCAGTGGTGACTGCCCATGGGTGGGGACCTCAGTCCCTCTGTTTCCACTAGAAGGCTCAAGGGTTTCCAATTTCCCAACACCCCTCCCCTTCTAGGTGGTTTCCCCCCACATGTGTCATATACCACCCCTATATGTGTCTTGTTTGTCTTGTCTCTTAACCTACCCAACCTACCTCCCCAAATATACCACTATCCCTTCCTAACATCCCACTCTCACTTGAAAAAAAAGGGCAATATGTTTCCCAAAAAAAAATCTCGCCCCATACATAGCTGTCCATTTTGCACACATGTCCACTGGACGCATTTAATATGGTCTAATTGGCTTAACAACATATTATCATTGTCCTAACCTTCTCTCAGGGGTATGAGTGTCCAATCTATCTCCAAATTCAGTGTATATGCACAGCTGTTGCTGTAGAAGAAATGAGCAGCTATGGAACTTCCCTACACCCTTCCTGGACATCCCTGTCTCTTTTCCCTAATGTCTTTCCATCTTTGTGCCCCTTTTTCACCACTTTCCTATCAACCCTTTTTCTTTTCTTTTAAAGAAATTAGCACAGGGTAAGCGAAAGTAAGCACTTTTAAGCAGCAGTAAGCAGATTTAAGCCTGTTTGGGATGGGGTGAGCAATGCCTACACAGCTTACGCGATTTAGTAGATAACTGAGTATAAAAAACTGTAACTGGAAGTTAGCAGTGCTTACCTCTGTACAAACCCATGCAAACCAGCTTAAAAGTGCCTTAATCACTCTGTATCCAATGGCCCTTGTTCTGCTCAGCAACAAAATAAATTGCCTCTGTAAGGCTTGAACCCAGAACCCTGCACACTATATCCAAAGTGGAGATACCACTAAGCCATGTCAGATTTGCATAGCCTTGATGGTTTTACAAACATATCATCAAGCACAGACATTCAACAGTACAGGAAACGTATTTAAACATGTAGATGTATGTGTGCATCCATATATATTTATATCTAAAAAGATATATACATATATATATATATATATATATATATATATATATATATATGTGCATATAAATATATACATATATATAAATATAAACATATACATGTATATATTTCTCTCTCTCTCTAGATATATATATATACAGCAACATATATATGTAAACATATGTATATATATATATATATATATATATATATATATATATATACATATGTGTGTGTGTATATATACAGATATATACCTATAGATATAAAAGAGAATATAACGAATACATATATGACCACAGGTACTGTTAATGGGGTTGTGGAGGCCCAAGCTACATACGTCTAGTACGTATTGATATTACCCCCCCCAAAGCCAAACAGGTCTG